>NC_056726.1:1038592386-1038617060 GCF_019279795.1 Protopterus annectens | reverse complement strand
CTGAATAAAAGCATACCAGTAATATAAGGCAAGAGATTTTTATATAAATAATACAAAGCTACATGAATTTTTTCAAAATTTCTTTTAAAGTATATTGAAATATTGAATTATTATTCTGATAATACTTTTTTTAAGTCTTTGTCCTGTGCCTTGCACTGAAATGCCAAAGAACAATACTGAGGTACTAAAACTATAAACCTGAACAGTCATTTTTGACTTGAGATAAAATTAATCTTACCTTATTGTTCTTATTCTTACTAATTGGTGTGTACCCCGGTTTACCTGTAATCTTTCTTCTAATATCCCACACAGAAGCATGAGTGGGGTAGCAGAGACTACTCCACATCAAATACCAAAAATGGTTGGGGGGAGTTTTGGGCTGACAGGATCAGTGTCCATGGGGTTATGGAAAGGCTATGTGTTCACTTACTCTCTCTCTCTCACACACACACACACACACACACACACACACACACACACACACACACACACACACACACACACAAAATCCCTAGAACAGTACCCCACCCACCAATTCAGCTGGATATTCAACAAGAATGTTTGTCCCTTATTAAGAAATCTGCTGGCTAAATAGCCCAGCTTTCTTGTGGGAAGAAGAAGGCATAGTCAAATCACTTTATCATGTTCCTGCAACAGAGACACCATTCATTTATGAGCCAATCCATGGCAGAAATGAATGAAAGCCCCCTGTGTCATTGGCCTGGTTTGGAATTTGATTTTTTTTTAATACTGTTCAAATGGAGTTCATGGTAGCCATTGAAAGGGTCACCTACATTTTTTAAGAAAACTAGGTAATTTACCCTTTCAGTTCTCTTAACATGATTTGTAAAATGTGAAACATTAAAAACAGAAATGATCATCTTTATTTATTTATGTTTATTGGGGTAGTGCACTGATCTCAACCGACCAATTTCGGGCACCACCCAGATGATTACAGGAGTAATAAAGGCAAATATATCACAAATTTGACCAAGCAGTGCTACTGTATATGCAATATTTAAAAACAATCATTATGTATAACCAAGATCAAAGTCTGAACTCGTGGAAAAAACATGGAGGTCAAGAGGTGATAAGTAGCTTTAGAGACTGTGGTTATTTAACATGGTTAGCATGATGCCCTAAATTTGGAGTAGGTGTGGATCTCTTTTAGGTAAAGTGTTTGAGACTGACAGAATTTAAGCTATGGTTAGTGCACTGCATGTTAGTATAATAGAGGTTTGGAAGGTGGGTCCCTGGGGAACATAATCCCTGGGATTGTATGATGTAATTTTAGAAGAGAGTTTTGCTAAAAGAGGAGAGAATGGTTTGTTCTCTAGGAATCTGACTTTCAATGACCCTAGAAAGAGGTAATGTCTTTGTCTGATAAGTCACCATTCATCTTTTACTGGCATTAGACAGTGATTTTCATGGCTGGAGGAATATGTTACAAAACAACATATTTTATAAGATGGTTAAAGATGCGTTTTTGTGTGGAGGTTGCTGTTACTAATGGAAGGTCATATTCAAGGCTAAAATGATTCCTTTATCAATAACAAATCTTGTGGATATGCTTAGGGAATGGGTAGCGTTTTCTTGCTCAGCAAAGTAAAATTGCGGACATGTCATTTTCTGGTCTTTGGAAGTTAGGGTTTCGGTCTAGCCGTATATCTAATTATATGAAGGCTGATGAAGTATCAACAGGGATTTCAAAATCTGATCTTCCTCTTCCATCTGCTGCTTCCACAGTAATCAGTGTATTATCTCAACAAGCAACACAACTTCACATCAATATCAAGAAGCAATATTAATATTTGAAAGACAAGTCCCCAGATTTAATAAAAATCCGTATCGGCATAGTATAGAGCCTACACAGAAGGTACTGTGTCTGTGCATGTGGATCCCCCCTTGGTAGTGCGCCATGCATAGTAATGAAGGCACATTACTGAGGTAGAGCTGGGGGGGGCAGTACTGAATCAGTGTAGGGAGTGGGTCACTAACTGTGTCCGTAGATGATGAGTAGCACACCCCGTGCACTGTTCAAGTGCCTGATAACAATAAATGCAATGTAATAATTATTCTCCTTTTTTAAGGTTTGCGCGGTGTGCAGCGACTGACACATGCCAGACGTCTACCAATACATTACCTAAATGTGTGATAGACATGTACGCATAATGGTGTGCTTCCCTCCCTACAGCTGCAGAGGAGAGAGCTCACGACTTAGAGGCACATGCAGGGTGCCTGGCCAGGTTGCGCTGTGAGTGTGGTGATTACAGATTACTTTGCAATCTATAGTCACATACACAAGACAGATCAATTCATTCACTGACAGTAGGTACATACAGTACAGGTATGTGTATTGCAATGAATGTGGACATAGGTCTGTACTGCAATAACTGACTACTGCCAAGTATAGTGCACTAAAGATTAAAGTACGAAACCTGATAATGTTCATGAAATAAAGTTTCTACTGCAATAATTGTGAAATTACAGTTGTATTGCAACACCTGCAGTATATAAACTGTTGTGCAATAAAGACTTGAAAATATGCCAATAACTGCATGAAGTTACCCCTAATAAAACTGTGTTGTGCAATATGTGTGTAAGTAGGGTGGTTGTTCATGACATTGAGTATGACATCTGCTCTGAAATACAAACACAGAAAATACCACTAAGTGACTCTAGGTTAGCCAAGGAAGAGTGGTATGCTTAACTGTAGATTTAGAGCTATAGTACAACATATATGCATAATGACATTTGTTCAGCACTAACATCGGAGGCAATATCAGGAACACCCAAGGTAGATTATGCATATCAGGATTGTCATGTGTTAACCATTGCATTTCAGCTATATGCATTCCTGCTCCAAGGTACAGTGTTGCAGGTAAGTATGAAGCGGTAATAGCTGTAGACTGCAAATATACTATCTGCAACTGTATATGGGTGAGGTAGCCAACCCAATACTCTGATATGGTCTGTACATGTAACAGATATCTCCACCAACTAAGAGTTTATTGTCTACACCTGCATTTTATGTATTAATGTACAGTTTACCTAGCATCTCTGTCAAGCATGAATCACATGCATGTGTGTTCAAGTGTCACCGCAGGCTTGTATAAAACTGCACTACTAATACTAGGTCATATGTTGTTTCTAGGTGAGGACTAGGCAACTATTAGTCAGTCATTAGTCAGCAGTGGCTCAGGAGCTCAGTTTGTTAAATGCTGTGTGTGGTGTACATTTTGTCACACACAGACCAGGGTTCAAACACAGTGACAGGTACCAGTAAATATTGCTTAATCAGTTATGTATTGTTAACAGATGTTCTCCCCACAGGAATTATAGATAAATGGATTCAGTAGCCCGTATTATGGGTTAATAATTTGTGTGTTCAGCTGTAACAGTGTGTTAACAGCATTGCTCAGGAATGTGGTAAGAGTTCAGAAAATAAAGGCAACAAGTTGTGATTGAAAAGAGATAATGAGGTACTCCGCTTGGTATGGAGAGGGGTCTATCCCACAGATGGGGGAGTCCCTGGCACACAAATCTGTCCCGCCAACTAGTCCTATTGATGTCACAGACCAGGTTGAGGTCACACATATGGGTTACTCGAGTGGAGCTTGACTTGCGGATATGCAGCAGTCCCATCAAGGTGGGTCTGAGTTTGTTTTGTATGCCAGACAGAGATCACCTCTGAGAAGTCTGTATGAAACTGAGTAAAGGGACAGGAGTTTTAGCCTATTTATGTAAAGTAGATATTTGAGGCCCTGGATTCTTCTGGTGAGGAACCTCTGGGGTCTCTCCAGCTGCTACATCTGCTTTGCAAGGTGCATGCCAAAGGGGGCATTGTATTCAATAATTGGCCTTATAAGGCAAGAATACAGGGATGTTATGACCTCCTTGTCCTGGATGAGATACCCTTACTTATGAGGTGGGCCATGTAGAAAGTGCTCTGTACAACGGAAGCAACATGGTGGTCAAAAGTCAGGTTGCTATCAACCTGGGTACCCAAATCCCTCACAACTGATTGCGTGTTTAAGACGTTGTTATTAATGTGATAATATGTGGGGATGGCACTCTCCCCAAAGGGGATGATGATGAATTTTTTGGCATTCAGCTTGAGGGTTTCTGGCTCTAGTCATTAGTTTTGGTGAGACCCTCTTGGAGGACATCCATATCTTGGGGAATTGATGACTGCGCCCAGCTTGCAGTCATCTGCAAACTTGGTCAGCCATAGCCTAATGGTTTTGGCCTGCACCTCAGAGAAGTATACCTCAAATAACAGAGGCCCCAAGACTGATCCCAGGTGTACACTGCTCGTTACTGGTGTACTGCTTCAGGTGGCTTCCTCTATTTTGATTAAGTGGGTTCTATCAGTGAGCCTGCTTGCTACCCCTCAGATAACATATGGATTGAAGTTGCAGAATGTGTACATGTCATTCAGCTCCTCTCAATCTGTGAATGTCACACAGGAATAGTTCAGACATTGTAAAGGTGTCCCTGACTGTCCCTGATATACTCTGGCTTGGACACAGTTTAGTTGACAATAGTATGTCATTGCTTGAGCGCTATGGCTAACATACCTGGCAAACCCCTACAGTAGGAAGTCAGGTCATAGCCATTATTACTGGGTGGGCACAGGCCAAACCTCAGCAACAGAGTGTGCATATTGATCATACAAAGTAACCGTATGAATACAGTAACAGATATTACTGTACCATAACTGTTTTCTGAGGGTTCTGGGATGTGACAGCCAGATGCTCTATATTCTGTGAACAACTATCAATTATTGGCCAACAACTTGCCAGACATCCACAAGTATGTGCCAAAAGGACCACATATAGCAGGCACACATACCCATTTGGCAAACATCTGTGTACTGGAGAAGTATGATGCCTATAGGGAGGCTATACTACAGCAGGTTTGCTTTGCTATCTGTCATTGTGGCACAGTGATGTTGCTGGACTGTCCCCATATACTTCTAATAACACACACTTATGTGTCTGATGGTGGCAGTATGACATAGTAGTGGGACTTTGCCCACAAGGTATACACAACAGTAGATGGCATTGATGGGTGTGGAGGCATACAGCACACTCTGTCATGGCACACAGGGAAATAAGCAGTCTTGCTACTATGTTGGTGATAGCAACATACATAGTGTGTTGATAGACTACGGTGTATGGCGTGGGAGGTAGCAGTGGACAGTAAAGGACAATTTGGATGTGCAGGGTCTGTACATAGTGGATATCAACATAGCTGGTGCTGTGAAGTGTTCCCCTCTTGTTTGCTTTCATAAAGGATGTATCAAAGGAGACACCCGCCATTTTCAGAGGCTGAAAATAATGTCATCCTGGATGGCCTCAGACTGCATCACAACATTCTGCTGTCCAGGACTCGCCAGCATCATGACTAACATGCAGCACTGTGGGCTGACCTCATCACAGCAGTCAACTAAGTAGGCCTACAGGACAGATATGGTGAATGCTGCACAGCAAAGGGCTGCTGCTGTGGCCAGGAACTGTGCTGCCACCGGTAGGGGGCCTGCAGCAGAACAAACACTCTTGGCCACAGAGGAATTCCTGGCAAACCAGGGAAAAACCACTAGATACCAAGCATCCATCACCTCCATACATCATGGAGGTGGGTCCCACAGAATTCCCCAGCAGAGGAGCATCCAGGTAAGCTTTCTGTGTTCATCAGTGTAATACTGTATCAGTCATTATGACAGTCTCTCCATACCAGTACATGGATGTCGGGTCTATCTGCATTGGGGAGGGTTTGGTTTTAATGCACAGTTGTGCACACATACTTAGAATGTCAGCAATGTAAGCAGTATCACATTAGCTACTGTACATGTTGATATATGCAAATATTACCCTGTAACAATGCCACATCTGGTATTTTTGACAATACCTATCCCTCACATTTCCATAGGTACATCAGGTGTGGCTAGAGTCCACGGTTTTGTACATGGTAAGTGTGATAATTTGTTGTATGGATCATATATGCCCTAAGAATGTTAACGGCTGACATTTTGCCCTAGGCAAAACTGTTATGCTTAGCCAGAATACAATACTTGTATGTTCAATTTTGGAGGGGTTAACTGCCGTACATTAAATAGGTAATCACAGTTGTGTATCTGCAGGAGTGGTAATACATTTGCACTTATTTTTGAGAAGGTCTATGCAGTCTACTATACAGGAGGCAATCACTCACAGATGCCTGTTCACACACAATATGTAGATGGTGCATACCTGAGGCAGTGATAGTAGAACTGGCATAGTATGCTCAAGACAGGTGCACTGTGTTTTAGGTGTAGGTCTATCACATACACAGACATAATGCTTATCCCACAGGTGCCTAACCTGACGTAGCTGCAGTGCATGTTATAAAGGGTCTGTCTTGCTTGTGTATGTTGTAGTCTGCTTGTGTGTTGTGCATGGGATCAGACATAAGATGTGGAATGTGTAATGCAGTTGTGGCTCCTCACCTGTAGGTGTATGCATGTAGATTACTACACAAACTAGTGCAGGTAGTAATGTACTTATTTTGTCTTCTTCCTCACAGGTGAACATGGGGGTTGGAGTGTGTCCCCCTCACAACCTGATGTCAGTGTCTCATTGGACTCTGATGATGATGGTGGCCATAGTGAGGCACAGGTGGAGTTGTTGGGAGCTGAATTAGTCCCATGGGTTGACATCCCACTTCCTCCCCCAGTGTCCCCACACACAGTCAGTATGCCCACACATACCCAGTCCCCTGCAGCCACAGATATCGGACAGTCAAAGTGTGGTGATATCGAACAGCAAAGTGTGGCAACTATGGCATCAGTGAATGTAGACACTAGCCATAGCCAGAGAGCTGGTGAGGTCCCACACATGCAGATTGACAGGGGTGTTCAAAGTAGGACTGCTGCCAAGGTGTCACATCATGGGTCACTTGATGCATGTTTTAGTCCATCATGGAGGCACAGGCACATTCTGAATGCAACACCAGACGGATGCTTAGGATCATGGATGCACAGTCTGACATCTGTGACTCCCTCCACCACATTGATGACACAATGGGTTGTTTCACCGATGTAGTGGACAGACAGTGGGGTGAGACACTGTCAGTCCATGACCACATGTTGTCTGTGCTGGAACATCTGTTGGGAGTAGGGCATCAGACACATGGATGTAGGTCAGCAACACCATCTGCTGAGAGTCCACGTGACCATGTACATGCATGCTCCCATAGTGGCAGTACCTCCAGCCCTACAAAAGGGAGTGTGATGTCTACACTATGATGTTGCAGGCAATGGACATGTGGTTCTGGGTGGTCCTGCGTGGGACATGGGCTCAGCAGACACCAATCACCATCAGCAACTAGCATTACATCTGACCCTGGGTATGGTGGTGGTGCCAGTGCTACTCCTGGCAGAGCCATTTCCTGTGTTTGCGGCCAGAGATGGAGAACTGTCCACTTTACCATGTATAGTCCACAGCTGTTCAACATACACATGTGTAGGTCTAGCAACTGGCTTGACTGTGTATACACACACACTCAAAAATCATTGTCACATGCAAGTCCCCAACAGACACACATGGCACCTCTCCATGGCCCAGCTAAGCAGCACCCTTTCCTGACACACACACACACACACACACATGCTGTCAACTGTATGGCACAGCTTAGGCCTCTGGCACCCCCACACAACAGCCTGTGCATGTTATAATGCCTGTGCTACATCCCTGCCATCCATACCATCAATACAAGGGCATGCAAATATGTGTTGGTTTCTAGTGCGGTAGTGTTATGTCATGATAGGTGCTGTATGCTGGCATGTGTCATGAGTACACATCAAAATTTGTGGACCTTTGTTGCATGATGTTAGATTGGCAGTAGTGTTACAAAATTAGAGGTGTCTCATGGAACTGTGTATGTTTCTGTTCCGGGGTCTGAGTGACTATACTGTGGAGACATAGCAGCAATACAGTGGCTCAGGATGGCATGGCAGTTGCATGGAAATATGACATCAGCAAGGTATGGCTGTATATGTGCATGATTACCTAGGTGCATATCTGTAGAACAGTGTGTGTTGAGGACAGAGGTGGCAGTCAGCATAATCTTGCATGCATACCCTGTGACAAAGCCTGCTAACATTGATACATGTCACCTGGGTGTTCTGTACATACAAATGTATGTGGTGGTGGATAGCATGTATGCCTCGGTAGATGTGGGACATTTAGGGCCAGCAGCTAGTCACAGGGCAGTAAAATGCATGACAATTGCACACCCATATAGCCATATGTGTACTGCAGCATGTGAATATATTTGTGCACTCACACACACGTTTGCCTTTAGATATTAGAACCCCTACTTATCTATTAGTGTACACTGCAGCACTAAGTACTTATTGCAAGGACCATGGAGCTTATCTGTTTTGAAATTGTCAGCCAGTGCTGTTAAGGTGGATGACATCAGCAGGCCTCGTAAAGGAGGCTGAGGCTAATAAGGAGGAAGGCAGGTAGTCAGAAGAGCTTAAAATGTATAACCATTGCACAGAGATTGGCACACTGCTGCAAGGGGATATAGTTACACACACACACACACACACACACACACACACACACACACACACACACAGACACACACAGACACACACACACACACACACACACACACACAAGTTAGACAAACTGTTGCAAGGGGATATATTTACACACACACACACACACACACACACACACACACACACACACACACACACACACACACACACACACACACACACACACACACACACACACAAGATATGCACACTGCTGCAATGGAATATACACACACACACACACACAAACACACACACACACAATGGGCACACTGCTGAAAGAGGATATATTTACATACACACACACACACACACACACACACACACACACACACACACACACACACAATAGGCACAGTGCTGCAAGGTGACACACAAGATAGGTACACTGCTGCAAATGCATATATTTACACACAAGATAGGCACACTGCTGCAAGGGGACACACAAGATAGACATACTGCTGTAAGGGGGTATATTTACACACAAGATAAGTACACTGCTGCAAGGGGACACAAAAGATAGGCACAGTGCTGCAAGAGGATGCACACAAACACACACACACACACACACACACACACACACACACACACACACACACACACACTTGGAGATTAGAACCCCTACCTATGTATTAGTATACACTATAGCACTAAGTACTCATCATATGCACCAAGGAGCTTATCTGTTTTGAGATTGTCGCCCAGTGCTGCTAGGGTGGATGACATCAGCAGGTGTTGACATGAAGGCTAATGTTGAGGAGGATGCTAGTCACATAGCCATAAAACAACTGGCAATTACACAGAGATAGGCCAGATGGGCATGTTTGTACCACTGTAAGGGAAATATCTACACACACGTAAGATGGCTGATGTGAGATTAGACCTCCTACCTACCTACTATTACACACTACAGCTTGCAGTACTAATTGCATGTGCCACTGGTTATATGTGATGTACATGTGGCTGCAGTCACAGTACTTGTAGGCTATGCAAACTGGCCTTGTCTTACACAGCCTGTGTGCTCTGCAGAGTGAACCTGCTTGATGCTGTTATTGTATCCAGTGCCTTGGCAGTGGAGTACCTGTTAATACCCCTGCTATGTTTGAAGGGTTACCAGTATCACCCTTTCTGGCCATTGACAATATGGCCTGTCCATGTCCTGTGCAGTGGCCATTGCAACACTTGCTCGCCTAACTCTGTCTACAAGGTGACATTCCACAGGCACAGGGGTTTGTGGTTGGGTGGATTATGTCATTATGCGGCCTTGGTCTTTTATCATCAGACAACTGTTAAGTGTGTAGGTGTGGATAATCCCAGCATTCTGCATGTAGGTGTCCACATGCATGCATCTCTATTCCCCACACACATATACACATGTGCATATATGTATGTATGTTTATATATATATATATATATATATATATATATATATATATATATGTGTGTGTGTGTGTGTGTGTGTGTGTGTGTGTGTGTGTATCTATAGATACATTTTATATATATATATATATATATATATATATATATATATATATATATATATGTATCTATATCGTTGGCAAAAAAACTACTCCTATATGAAAAAAGTTTTTTTGCCGGTGTAAAGTTCTTTCTTCATTTTGCAGCTTGTCAGTTTTATTGGCATATATATATATATATATATATATATATATATATATATATATATATATATATATATCCCAAATTTCAGTAACCCGAGACCATGAAGGCAAAAACTAGAATGCCGAAGGTGCATAAGAGCGAATTCAAATATCTTGAATCCACGCTTAAGCATTTCCGGTAAGTCACGTGTAGTGTTATGGTGCCTGACATTGCAGGTGAGTGAGTGTTTGTGTGTGTTTTTGTGCCTTGCATGTGTGGGTAAGGGTAGGAAGGTGTAAGTGTGTGTGTGAGTGTTGGATTTGTTGGTGTTTGTGTGTGATATGCATTTGTGTGCGAGCGAGTGGAGGATGGCATGGTATGAGTATTTTTTTTTATGTTATGTGCGATCTTGGAGTTGGTATATATAAGTAGTGGGGGTGTGGGAGGGTGCAGGGGGGCTTGCCCCCCTGCTTATATGTAGTAAAGGGATGTGTGGTTTGTGTGCTGTGGGTGGAATGGTGTGTGTGTGTGTGTTATGTGGTGTATGGTGTATGCATGCTCATGACTGTGTGATTTGGGATTGTGGGTTTCATTGTTGTGAATGGTTCGACTTTATAGTCTTGGGTTACTGAAATTTGGGATATCAGTAACTCAAGCTTATGAAGTGAAACTATATATATATATATATAAAACAGGGATGCCAACTTAGGTGAAGCTGTGTGTGTTATGTAACAGTGTTATATAGATGTATGTGAAGGGTCTACATCACTCTGCACATTTATGTAGCTCTCTCTCTCTCTGTATATGTATATGTATATATATATATATATATATATATATATATATATATATATATGTATATATATATATACATATGTAGATATGTGCCACATAATGATAGATAGGATGATCATGTGTGAGATATATAGGGAGAGACAGATACGTATACATAGCTATCTATAAGAACAGACATATTTTTACATATCAGTTCTTTAGGCAGATGAGGCATCAGACATGGGCTCATAGTTAGCAAAGTGTAGGAGCAAGCCCACTGTCACTATAAGTACTTACAACGTGACTCCAGGCCAGACATCCCTGTACTCCAGTTCAGGATTTTGTGTGCTGCAGCCAATTGGCTGCTGCATCTGATTCAACAGTCCAGCACTTCCCTGATATTTTGTCCAAGGGATTCCCTGGCTGTGGGCTGAACATGAAATATGACTCATACCTAGCGACTGTACAGATTGTAATAGACTGCACATAGTTTTGCATCATATGTATGGTATGTTTTACATAACATTGTGATTTTCTGATACATCAGTGGCAATTCATTATAGATTGACATTAAGAAGTGATGACACATTTGAGTTAGTGACTCCATACACACCAGGAAACCCATGCTAATGCACAACCTGTTATTCTCTGAACTTCCTACATTTCTCTGGCCACTAGTTAAACCTTCTCCTTATATTTGGGCTTTTGTCCCAATTCTGCTCATGGGTTTGTCCAGATTTCCTGCTCTAAGTGGTTGTAGGTACGTTGTGACTGGGGTACATGATGTAACACATCACACACAGGGTGACAGTCTTCACACATCTGACTGTACATGTTCGTAGAACGTAATTCCGCCCCATATGTCTGCTCTGCTCCTCATACAGTTGTGCTTTTCCAGTAATATACTACTAAATGTAGCCCACTGAATTGCTGTCCATACTGACACAGTTAAGTGATGGTCTTTACATCCTGCGCTACTCTGACTTGTTACAACCTGCTGTATACTAGCCACCTTCTTGGTTACTCAGAGCATGTATTATGTCTGTACATTTGGCCCTTTGTCCCTCCATTGTCTCTAGCTTTGTCCAGCATTCTTCCAGTAACAAATTGTGACATACTGACAGTGTGTGGGACTCATACCATAGGAGTACCTCACATGCAAAAGTTGTAGGTGCAGTCAGCTTCAAACCATGAACACCATCAACCATGCTACTGTACTTAGCCCACACTGAGCCACAACAGCCACCAGAAAGTGAGTTTTACTTCTTCACAGTATCAACAGCAGAGAGACATATAGACTTTGACCTCTGCATATTGTGGAAAATAGGATTTGTAGCCAGGTTGTTTGGGATAGCCCTGGGAATGTGTGGTCTGCTGATATATCCTTGCACACATACTCTGTTACTGCAGTTGTATGCAAACACTGATGTGTTGGGGGTAGGGAACTGCAGCATTGAGAGTTGTATGTCTGTCCTATGACCCCACTGTTTGGTAATTCCATTACATACTGCTGTGGGTTTTTCTGCCTTGTGGACTACTGCATATTATGGAGCAGTCACTATTGGACAGAATACCTGTTGTCCCACACAAATGTTTGTTCTCTGCAAGTAGCCCAGTTGCCCACTCTATTCCCTTGCATAAATGCAGCAGGTCCATACATATGCTGCCATAGTCATAACATTCGTTGTGAAGGAAATTGACTTACCTTGTGCACACAGCAGTTGAGATACCTGTTTTTCAGGGCTGATTCTGTCTGATGCACGCAGTACACAGCCAATACATGGTAAGGTACAGGTTGTGTGGTGTGGCTGGCATCCTTTTTACTATTTATGCCAGTTGGAGTAAGGTGTCAGTCCCTAGTATCCTATTTTGTCAGTGCATTTTCTGTGTTGCCTTTTGCCAAGGCCAGGGCATAATGGGTACAGGGACATCCTCAGGGGGTTCCTCCTCCGAGTCCCCCTGTGGGTGTGGTTCTGGGGAGTTTGGCACTGGTGGGAGGTTGTATATTCCTTCCCTGTGATGATGCTGCCATAGCTATTTCCACAGGATCATATTGTGTAGCATGGTACATAATGTGAACATCTGTGCACATGTGGCTGGACAGTACTGCAGGGCTTCACCAGCTATATCGAGGCACCGGAACCATGACTTGAGCAGCCCAAACACATGCTCTGTGATGTTCCTAGTTTGTGCATGTGCCTCATTATGGCATTCTTTGGTAGGTGTGTGTGTGCATTTCTGAAGGAAGTCATCATCTACAGATCCAGTGCATAGCCAGCATCCCCCAATAAATGGCCATATTGGATGTCCCCCCTGGCAAACATCTGGTACAGTTGTGATGCATGCCAGACATGGGAGTCATGATAACTGCCATGGCTGCCAGCATACACATTCATGATGATGCCTTGGACATTGCACATGATCTGGCAGTTGCTGGAGTGATACCCCTTGTGGTTGACATAGACTCTACCCTTCTCACCGGACGGTGCTTTAATGTGTACATGTGTGCAGTCTATGGCACCCAGTACCTCAGGGTAGTGTGCTACCTGGTGGAAGAGATGCATACTGCTGGCCCTCTCCTCAGGGGTGTGGGGTAAATAAATGTGCTCAATTGCATGTGTTTGCATGGCAGCCAGGAACTGGTGGAGTACTCTGGATGCAGATGCATGTGAGACCCCCATCATGTTCCCAGTTGGTCTTTGAAAAATACTTGTAGCTAGTATTCTAAGGGCTACACATATCTTTGTTTCCACTGGGATGGGTTCCCCTCTGTTGGCTGTAGGTCTGAGTTGAGGGCAGCAGAGCTCAGTGAGTTCTTGTACTATGTCCCTGTCCACCCTGTAGTGCTTTACAGTCTCTTGCTCATGTAGCCCCTGGAAGGTTACTCTGGGCCTGAATACTTTTCTCCTTCTCAGTCTAGGCAGATCAGCACTGACCTCAGCCTCTAGCACATATAGATGTAGCAGAGCAGCGGTAGCCCCAGGCAATCTGTCAGTTACAATTCCCAAGTCTGTACTACAATGGTGCAGAGTATGGGAGGAAAACAGATTGTAGGTTGTATGCATACTTTATAGTGGTGTGTTGCAGATGCAGCCTGTGTGATTGGATAAATATGATGCATTATACCTGCCAGGTACAGGTACATAATTTAGGGGTTTGAATGGTCCAGTGTAATTGGAACAGGGGTTATCAGTATTTTATATGTGATTGGCTTTCCCAGGCAATTTCCTTTTTTATTTTAAGTGCCTTACCTGCTAACCATTGCGGCATGGCACTCAAACCTGCGGGTCTGGTATAAACACTGCTCAGCAGTCTGGACACACCCCCATGCATGAGCGTTCTTAGCATAGCTCAAACTAGCTAAAACACATGTCCTGCAGCTAAACAAAGCTTAGCAGCACTAGACACACACCCCTGCTTAGCTGAGTGGTTCACAGCACAAACGGGTGCCGATGAGCTCAAATCAGCTTAAATATATAGTGACACACCCCCTTTTGATGTTAGCTAGCTCTTCTGTGGACACCAACATGGTTCTGTTGCTGCACAGATTTTATCTGTGGACACAGTAGCCCATTTTTGCTATTCAGTAACACCAGCTCATTTGCATACAGGGCCGTGCACATAACCTGGATACTTTACTATTCCAGGGCCTATCTCCTTGGCAACAACTGAAATCTACCATTGTACATGCTCCATGCAGAGCCCTATAATGCAATATTCTTACATATTTCTTATTTTTAGTTTTTAGACTTTTTAATATATATATATATATATATATATATATATATATATATATATATATATATAATTTATTTATTTATTTTGCATAATGGCACATTTGCTCACTGCTGTGCGCCATGCACATAATATGGGTATTCAAAAAAATTTATTTATTACATTATTTTGCATATTTTTTGGATACACAGGGCATAGTTTTGCACATACCTATCCTTACTATGCAGTTTCTGACCTTCTACATGGGCTTTCATAGTCCCTGTTCAATTTTCATTGTTTTGTACATGGAAATTTTCCATGTACACTTCGAACACCAACATGGAGTCTATAGGACTGCCTATCTGCTGGATGGATCACTCCAACTCACTCATTTGCATACAATTCACCTGCTTAGCAGGTGATTTGAATGGCACAGACACTTCTGTGTCTGCACTCCCCTCTGCTGTTTTCTAGATCACACTGCTGCTTACTTCTATGTAAGTTCCATGCCACTATGTCTACATGGAAAATCACACACACCCCCAAGATTTTTTTCACTTAAGGACAATCTGCCAGATTTAGACATGACAACTTTAAATCATGACAACAGGCTATTAGAACCTGAACAATTATGAGTTTGTTATTATATGGAAGTGTATTCAATCTAGACAGATGCTAAATCTGAAGAGCAGAAATTGCTGAAATAATGTCCGCATAAATGGACTGTATGAAATGATCATTTCCTTACAAGTCTGGCTTCCAAAACTCGTAACTGTTAGGTCCCTGCTTATATGGGAACATGCAATCTTCAAAGCAATGCCTAAGCATACTTCTAAACCTCTTAGACCAAGAAATCTGAACAAAGCCATAAATAAAAGTGGGATAACTGCTCAAAAATAGGTAACATTTTAAGTATTGCTCTTTCAGACTTAGAAAGTTGATAAATAACAGATTTTGCATTAGCATGAATTTTCTGAAGAGTATGAAATCTAAAACCCAAATGTCTGTCATTATTTTCTAACTTTAGTCTTTAATGATCTGCCTTTAATTTGCCAGAAAAGCACAATTTTATGAAAAAACAGACCGAAAATTTAAGACAAAAATCTGGACATTCTGCAAAAACCTGTACAGTTGAGAGGTATGTGCCTAAGTATCCATCAGCATTCTCCTCTTCCAATCTGTCATTGTATGTTGTTGCCACACACAGACAACTACCTCTGCATGCAACACAATCTTCCATTAGACTTGCATATAATGGAGGAGTGACTCACTTTGCCCAAGACCATTTGAACAGGTGCACCTTTGGAATTTGAAGCTTTTATACACAGCCTAAACCAAACAAGGCATTTTTGACTCCATTTTCCATCCAAGAAGCAGTGGAGTACTACTACTACTGCACTTAGGTCTTATTCTAAGACTCTTGGAAGCTGAAACTCCTATGCACAAACTAAAACCAAGCAAAGCATGTTGACTCCATTTTTCATCCAGGAAACAGAGAACTATATTGATTTCACTGTACTTAAAGTTGTCTAGCCATTTAAATTAGTTTTGAGTACTTGTGTCATTCTGTATTTTATTGTGTTTCTCTAACTCCAAAGTTACAACTATTAACCGAAGGAATTTTACTGTTAGCATTGCTTTTTTAAGTGGGATTGCTATTGCACCTAGCTATTTAAATTAGCTTTGGGTGGATTCTGTCATATTTCTGCATTCCTACATTTTGTTCTGAATTAGGTGCTTTAGGTATAAAATAAATTGTTTTTTACAGTTTACATTGTTTTTCAAGTGGTTTCTCCATTGTTAAGTGGATTAATCAGTGTTGTTGCATTTACTTACTGAGCTAGTCTTAGAAGAAACAGCCAGTTTTGGCCAGCTGTGTGAGTCATCAAGAGCCTGTGGTCATTAAAACTGGTAAGAGCGGGGCTGAGTGCTGCTGTTATGGGAAGATAAACACTACTGGCTAGAGCTATAGCTGTTTATATCCTTCATTTTTACTGTTATTTATAATGGGTGAGCAGTCAGTTATAGGTTCATAGGTTCATAGGTTGGAACTAGGCTATCGGCCCTAGGCCCTATACAAGCCTAGCCATTACAATTCCCTGGCTATTTCTTCCCACAATATTTAGTTCCCTGGACCCCTGTCTAGCAGGGCAACTGATGTGATCCCCAGGGTGAATTTCCTAGCTCCCATCCAGTTGTCAAGGTTCCTTTTGAAGAGGGCCAAAGAGGCATGACATGTATGGCCAGTCTATTCCAGAGTCTGGGGAGTCTCTGGGTCAGGAACCTATCCCTCAAGCATGTTTTGTTTATTGTGATGACAAGGTTTACATCCCTGGAGTGTGTGGCTCTGAGGGGATTGGGATTTCTTTAAGTGTAGCATGTCCAACAGCTCTGGGTTTGACATGGCCTTGTATGTTAAGCAGAGATCAACTCTGAGTAGACGATATGTGGCAGAGTATAGCTGGAGTTTTTTTAGATGGTCAGCATGGGGCATCTGCTTTAGGCCTGTGATTCTTTTAGTGAGGTATTTCTGCGGCCTTTCCAGTTGTTGCAGATGTCTTGAGTGGTACATACTAAATGGGGTGTTGTATTCTATAATGGGTCTAATGAGGAATGAGTACAGTGGGACAATGACCTCCTTTTTTCTGGATGAAAAACCCTTAGTGATGAGGTGTGCCACATAGAAGGATTCCCTGACTGTTGTGGGATTATTGCGGTCTTGCTCTAAGACTCTTAGAAGCTGAAGCTCCTGTGCATAAGCTAAAACCAAATGAGGCATTTTGACTCTGTTTTGCATCCAGGAGCCAGATAAGAAACTAATCATACCATTTCTGAGTAGATAAAACTGCATTGGACTACTCTAATTGAAGGTAGGAACACCAGGCTAAGTGACCTTTGATATAATTACTTAATTTTGAATGTACTGATACTGCTTTCACTGTTTCTGCTGCTAAATTAATGAGTTTTTGTTATTGTCACACTGCCAGCCCAGCTATCTGGAATTTTATAAATAATTCTATGTTATTTGTGAATACTGATATGATTCATACAAAAGTGTGTGTTAAACAGGGTTTGTACAGTACTGAGCTTCAAGGATGTGTCCACAATGTACGCTACTAGAAAAGAACAGAAATGTATATAAATTATATACCTGTGCAAATGTATATCTTTTAACGGTAGAAATTAGAACATAAAAGGTTAACTTGGAAAAAATTCAGAGAAAATAAGTTGAAATTAAAGTGTTTTACGATTGTGCTATAAAAGGTATCTTTCAGTTTCAGTGTAGCAGACACAATGCCTAGAGCCAGAAGTGTTTGTATTGTCTTGGAAGAGTAGTAATTACTAGGTCTGAGATGCAGAATTGTTTTATCATTTTATGACTTTCAGGATCTGGCCAAATATCTGAGAGATATGTATTTTTCACACAGAGATGTTAAATTCTGTTAGTTTCCTGACAAAAGGGGGTTTAGTCTGGGAACTGAAGTCAGGTGAGAAAATGTGATGTCATCTAAGCTAACCCAGCAGTAATATTTGATTATTAATTTAATAACTCTCAGAGAGAGACTGGGCATTTTGTATTTTGTCTTGGAATTAGCAAGAATATCCTCTCATCAGCACCTTCTGCACTTGCATTGCTGCAAGTAAGTTTCTAGGGCATAGTAACTATTTTTAGATTCAGATAGGAATATAGTAAAGTTTAGTTTAGGTGTTTTCTGTATTTATTTGAGACTGTCTTGCAATGTTGTTTTAAATATTTCCTGTGATTTTGAACTCTGAAGTTACTGTGTTTATTTACTGAGTATTGTCTTGTTCTTTTATTATTTATTATTAAATACAGTTAAACCTATCTTTGTGGCTGATATCTTTAAGCTCTTAGCGTACTTGCATATGTAATTGGTGACACTGTACAGGCCACTCCTAAATAGCCTTGCTCTTGGTCAGACTGCTATTTGGATAATAGTAACATTGCACAGAAGGATTGGACATCTTTGTTAAGAGCCTTACAGTAGATGATAAGTAGTGGTTGGTGGCAGTGGAAACTACCTTCTTGTCTGGGCAGAAGGGGCATAGCTAGTAAACCTGCGCCAGCCTTTCCCAGTAGGGTGTGTGTGTTTGCATATAAATCAAACCTTAAACAGTGTGTGTGTGTCAGCTACTTGGGCAGGGACACGAAGCACTGGTTGGAGAGAGAGGGTGCTGGAGGTTTTGATTTGGCCATTCAGCTGAGATCTCAATCCTATAGCTGTGCCAATGGGGATTCTTATTGGGGATCAGGAGAAACCAGCCCCAGACTGACTGTGGTCTCTGTGTGCTCTTAAGGGAAATTGTGCTTTACTGGGTATGTACTTGTCATCCTCCCAGTGTGTATGTCCCCCACTGTTGCCAGTGGTGAGGACTGAGGCTCCTTGATTACTGGGCCAGTGCAGGGGCATCACAGTTATAATCAGGTTACTGATTCCTTCTGGTGGCAGTATAAGTTTTATATGGTAGTTGTAGATATTAGGAGTTATGGAGGCAACATTCAAATGTCTTACTGTTGGTTAGTGCACTCTATTGAGTTTTTTGTTTTTGCTTATTTTCAGTTATATAAATAAGGCAATTTAGCGTGATTCTGCCCATCACACATCATCATGGTTGACTGCAAAGCATAGATGCAGGCACTTAGAGCCTTAAGTTTATGTAGGTAAGTTGCTCCCCCAAATCATGTTACACTTTAAGTAGTCAATAGTTGTGCAAAGAGGCTCTGGATCACACTTAGTTGTTCATATGTAGACTTTGATTGTTTATTTGTTTTAGACAAGTAGCCTTTCCAGTAAATCTATTCCAGTTCCATAGGCACAACACCCCTTTCAGCCCACATGAATAAGCACCCTGAACAATGGATTTTTACATCTATTATTCCATCTGGAATAATGGATTTGCATTTTACAATCATCTCTGTTGTCAATCTGTTGCAACAGGCATCTTGAGACAATGTAGTAATTGTCTCATGTTTACCGACAACCACTTATTTCTTAAACCGATAGGCAAAGTGTGTATGAGATGTAGTTATACAATGTTGTTGCAGATAAAGCTGTCTCACAAAACCACAACAAATAACAAGCAGATTGTCAGTACCACTCAACACAACACCAGACAAAGTTCAGAAAAAACACATAGGCCTACATATGCTGAGACTCTTAAAATTAGTCTACATAAACCACAAACCAAGGCTTCCTAAATATAACAAAAGAAAAAAGTACCCTCAGCATCCTTAGAAATACACATCACAGGCAACACTCACCAAGTGTCACACTTACTCATTTCAAAAGACCATAAGACAAGCATCCACATAATTTAATGTCCTAGACACAGGTGATTCTGTAGCGAGACAGACCAATGCAACATTTACCAGGTTGTGCAAAAAGAGAGTCACAGTCATTTGCATATCACATGACAGAATTCATTACATCATGCAAACATTCAAGCCCTTGCACCATCAGCACACATATGGCACATCCATAGTGCACATGGGTATAAATGACCAGATTATAGAAAGAGAGACATGATAGAGCTCTTGGAATATGTGTCTGAGGCCGGTATGAACCTAGCCTTCAGAAGCATTCTACCACAAATCCAGGAACCATGTGCAAATCCAAACTGCAAGCCACATGAAGAACAAGTGCATGAACATAATCAGTGATGCAGGAGAATAGCAAGATGCCAGCGTGAGAGTAGAAGGAAGCCTTCATGTCTTTGTTTGTTAAAATAAGAGGACAATTAACTAAAATCCAACATTCAAAAACAGTTAAAAGCAGTCCAAAATGTCAAAAGCCACTACTAGAACAATACGTTTTGCATCATTGTGTATTTTGTGACCGATAAGAAAGATAAAACTCGCCGGCATTATTGACTTGTCTGTTTTCTTTAATGATTTACACAATCACAGACACTTGCACCTATACACTCACACACAGCCTTACTCATATACAAGCACATACATACACTCACACACATAAAACACTGAAGTCAGGATGCTAGCACCCCTTTTCTAAAAAAATTGCATACTGCTTAGAGCGTTTATGCCTGCCAACACCAATGCTTCCAGTACTTATTTCTTTTTGTGAGTTAGCCAGCAGAGGTTTTTTATGCAGTTGATTATGTTTATTAATTTTTAATGAAAAAGATGTTGTTTACTCTAGTGAGGCATTTGATAAGGGATTCTAATTATATTGTTTTAGAAACCTGTACAAGAGAGTGAGTTAAATTTGGATAAGTTTTTGACTATGCTCTAATTAGTTGTTTTTAAAGTTTTCAGAATACAAATGTAACATATGAAGGATGGTGATCTCTTATTGTGTCAAAGAGTGTGCCTGATGCAGTTATTTTATTAGGTTCATTAGTTAGTATGTGGTGAAAGAAGGAACCTTTGTTAGAGGGTCTGTGGATTCTACTTGAGGTATTGATGATTAAGTGGTCTGAATAGGACCATTCCTCTCAAATGTGACTTATTTCCTGTATTTTCTCTTTAAAATGTGCATTGCACCCCCAAGAACCACTTTACATATGTACACTAACCCTAACCCTGCACTTACCAGGCCCCGAACCTTGCGCCTTACCATAGAAAATCACTTTCTGTAACACTACCACAGCATAAGACAGGCTTAGACACAAACATGCGTAACACAATGAAAAGAATGGCTCAGACGCAGACACATGCACCAACAAAACACACAATACTAAAGCTCTCTTCTTACCTAACTCTGACTCTAACCCTAACCCACCAAAACTCAAACAACACATTCCCAGCCTAATCCCATCCCACTTTTCACTGTCCATATTTGGATACTGTCCTTCTGAGTATGTAGGTTCTGAACTTTCTATATTCAGATAAGCAAATATACATTTAGAGATTTACAGATACACATTGCTGTAATACTTCATCCTCAGATCAATGTACTTACACAGATATCCGACAATAAATAAATAAATAGTTTGTCTAGCAATACAGGTGGGGTTTGTGGGCCAATCTATGATTAGATGCTCTTATATTATTATTTCATGCCCTTTGTTGTACTCATCTAAGACAAGATATCTTCTAATGCTGTTAGGTTGCTGCTGCTGTTTGAGGGATATAGAGAGATATGAAACAAATGTTTTTGTTAATTATTTAGATGAGTTACAAATATTTCTTATAGTTCAGACTCAGTTATTCATAGTTTAATGTTACTCACTCAAGCGTTTTTGCATATAGTATTGCAAGCCCTGAACAAGTTTTTTGTTAGCTTTTTTTTTCAGTGATCTGACTTGAGTATAGTATAACAGGGTGCATAATCTTTTCATCAATGGCATATAATTTATTTCTAGATTTCTGAGAAAGCAGACATGTCTGACAGGTAAGAAGCTATCCAAGTGTGCAACACTGATTTTTTCTTTTGTATACTATAGGTATTTATGTAGCATGTTTAGAAACAATTTTTTTTATAAGTTGTGAGAACGGAAGTAGAAGATGAATGGCTTGTTGTGGAATGATCTGGGTTTGGGTGCATGTTACCACAAATTAGTATTTTTTTAATGAAGGGGTGTGATAAGCATTGGTATGTATTAGATTTTGGTTTAGTTTTGGGTAGTGGATGCCTCAGTTGTGGTTATTTTGGAAGGTGGTATTATCATTTAGCTAGATGTAGGTAGTATAGGTTAACTACATCAGAGTTGATAAGGTTTTTTTATTATTTTGAGAAAGAGGTGTGGTACAACACTATGGACATTGTCTGAGGATATCAGAGAATGGTACAACAAATGGTACTTACAGTTAATAGTAGTAGAATGATTAGTAACACTATTTACTGAGTAAGCATTATTTATGTTATATATTAGGTCATGGATTAATGTTAGATTTGGGTGACCCAGCGCTACTTTTATATGGTGTAAGTTAAAGAATAACAGTTTCTTGCTTAAGTAGATGTGGATTCCTGTGTGCAGTTTGTTAAAATAGTAATTAGTGGGATGAACTGATGTTCTCCTCTCCTGTAAGTGTCTTGAAGCATTTAGTTGATATATTTTGAGAGAAGATGGGTTAATATTTGGGTAGAGATATATAGGTATAAATCTGGTGAGGTGGGAGATAACCAGTCATGGTTGGTGGGGTGCAATCAAAGCAGGCCTTCTATGTGAGAATATTGTGAGTTAACTAGTCTGCGTGTGTGCAGACAAGGCAGTCCTGTACAGTGAAGGAACTCAGGTTAAACTGTGCAATTTAAGTAGAAAACTACTGTGACACTGCTATCAAGTAGCTACGTTTCTTTGTTTATTTACCAGCATTTGTTTAAAGGGATGATATGACTGGGCAGTAAGAGTGACCCTTTTTCAGTGCGGGCCTAGGATAAAACCTCCAAAATGTACTAAAACACATTATAGTAGTTTCAGTAACTCAAATTAAACATACAAAATGCAGTATACAAAGACATGGTGAAGATGTGACACAAAATATACATACAGTGACATAACTGTAGGACCCTATAGTGAGTACAGTAGTGCTTATATAGTATACTGAAAAGAACAAAGCGTGTACAGCATACACATCAGTAATATAAGTGAAGAGCAGTGCTTATACGGTGAAAAGAGCTAAACATTCACAGTGTACACATTAATAATATAAGTGAAGAGCAGTGCTTATACAGTGAAAAGAACTAAACGTGCACAGTGTACACATCAATAATATAAGCGAAGAGCAGGGCTTATACAGTGAAAAGAGCTAAATGTGCACAGTGTACACATCAATAACGTAAGTGAAGAGCAGTGCTTAAACAGTGAAAAGAGCTACACATGCACAGTGTACACATCAATAATATAAGCGAAGCCCAGTGCTTATACAGTGAAAAGAGCTAAACGTGCACAGTGTACACATCAATAACGTAAGTGAAGAGCAGTGCTTAAACAGCGAAAAGAGCTACACATGCACAGTGTATACATCAATAATATAAGTGAAGAGCAGTGCTTATACAGTGAAATGAGCTAAACGTGCACAGTGTACACATCAATAACGTAAGTGAAGAGCAGTGCTTAAACAGCGAAAAGAGCTACACATGCACAGTGTATACATCAATAATATAAGTGAAGAGCAGTGCTTATACAGTGAAATGAGCTAAACGTGCACAGTGTACACATTAATAATATAAGTGAAGAGCAGTGCTTATACAGTGAAAAGAGCTAAACGTGCACAGTGTACACATCAATAATATAAGTGAAGAGCAGTGCTTATACAGTGAAAAGAGCTACACGTGCACAGTGTACACATCAATAACATAAGTAAAGAGTAGTGCTTATACAGTGAAAAGAGCTAAATGTGCACAGTGTACACATCAATAATATAAGTGAAGACCAGTACTTATACAGTGGAAAGAGCTAAACGTGCACAGTATACACATTAATCATATAAGTCAAGACCAGTGTTTATACAGTGAAAATATCTAAATGTGCACAGTGTTCACATCAATAATATAATTGAAGCCCAGTGCTTATACAGTGAAAAGAGCTAAGCGTACACAGTGTACACATCAATAACCTAAGTGAAGAGCAGTGCTTAAACAGCGAAAAGAGCTACACATGCACAGTGTATACATCAATAATATAAGTGAAGAGCAGTGTGTATACAGTGAAAAGAGCTAAATGTGCACAGTGTACACATCTATAATATAAGTGAAGAGCAGTGCTTATACAGTGAAGAGAGCTAAACGTGCACAGTGCAAACATCAATAATTTAAGTGAAGAGCAGTGCGTATACAGTGAAAAGAGCTAAACGTGCACAGTGTACACATCAATAATATAAGTGAAGACCAGTGCTTATACAGTGAAAAGAGCTAAACATGCACAGTGTACACATCAATAATATAAGTGAAGCCCAGTGCTTATACAGTGAAAAGAGCTAAGCATGCACAGTGTACACATCAATAACTTAAGTGAAGAGCAGTGCTTATACAGTGAAAAGAGCTAAACGTGCACAGTGTACACA
>NC_056726.1:1038332386-1038587386 GCF_019279795.1 Protopterus annectens | reverse complement strand
ATGAGTTAGTCTGTCTGACATGCATATAACAGTAATCACTTAAGAAGCAACATGAGTTAGTCTGTCTGAGCATGCATATAACAATAACCACTTAAGGAGGAACATGATTCTGTCTGAGCATGCGTATAACTGCAATCACTTAAACAGCAACATGAGTTGGTCTGTCTGAGCACGCATATAACAGTAATCACTTAAGGAGCAACATGAGTCTGTCTGAGCATGCATATAACTGTAATCACTTAAACAGCAACATGTGTTAGTCTGTCTGACATGCATATAACAGTAATCACTTAAGAAGCAACATGAGTTTGTCTGAGCATGCATATAACTGTAATCACTTAAGGAGCAACATGAGTCTGTCTGAGCATGCATATAACTGCAATCACTTAAACAGCAACATGAGTTAGTCTGTCTGAGCATGCATATAACAATAATCACTTAAGGAGCAACATGAGTTAATATGTCTGAGCATGCATATAACTGTAATCACTTAAGGAGCAACATGAGTTAGTATGTCTGAGCATGCATATAACAGTAATCACTTAAGGAGCAACGTGAGTTAGTCTGTCTGAGTATGTACATAACAGTAATCACTTAAGGAGGAAAATGAGTTTGTCTGAGCATGCATATAACTGTAATCACTTAAGGAGCAACATGAGTTAGTCTGTATGAGCATGCAAATAACTGTAATCACTTAAGGAGCAACATTAGTATGTCTGAGCATGCATGTAACAGTAATCACTTAAGGAGCAACATGAGTTAGTCTGTCTGAGTATGCATATAACAGTAATCACTTGAGCAACATGAGTTAGTCTGTCTGAGTATGCATATAACAGTAATCACTTGGGGAGCAACATGAGTTAGTCTGTCTGAGTATGCATATAACAGTAATCACTTAAGGAGGAACATGAGTCTGTCTGAGCATGCATATAACTATAATCACTTAAACAGCAGCATGAATTAGTCTGTCTGAGCATGCATATAACAGTAATCACTTAAGGAGCAACAAGAGTCTGTCTGAGCATGCATATAACAGTAATCACTTAAGGAGAAACATGAGTTAGTCTGAGTAAGCATATAACAGTAATCACTTAAGGAGCAACATGAGTTATTCTGTCTGAGCATGCATATAACAGTAATCACTTAAGGAGCAACATGAGTTAGTCTGTCTGAGTATGCATATAACAGTAATCACTTAAGGAGGAACATGAGTCTGTCTGAGCATGCATATAACTGTAATCACTTAAACAGCAACATGAGTTAGTCTGTCTGAGTATGCATATAACAGTAATCACTTAAGGAGGAACATGAGTCTGAGCATGCATATACCTATAATCACTTAAACAGCAACATGAGTTAGTCTGTCTGAGTATGCATATAACAGTAATCACTTAAGGAGGAACATGAGTTAGTCTGTCTGAGCATGCATATAACAGTAATCACTTAAGGAGGAACATGAGTTAGTCTGTCTGAGCATGCATATAACAGTAATCACTTAAGGAACAACATGAGTTAGTCTGTCTGAGCATGCATATAACAGTAATCACTTAAGGAGGAACATGAGTTTGTCTGAGCATGCATATAACTGTAATCACTTAATGTGCAACATGAGTTAGTCTGTCTGAGCATACATATAACTATATTCACTTAAGGAGCAACATGAGTTAGTCTGGCTGAGTATGTATATAACTGTAATCACTTAAGGAGCAACATGAGTTAGTCTGTCTGAGCATGCATATAACAGTAATCACTTAAGGAGGAACATTAAGGAGGTACATGTGAGGCAGAGCACCTCGCTGGCCATGTTCAAGAGAAATCTTGACCAATGGATGGGAGATCGCAGATATACCCCAGGGATTACCTCAGTGTCACTGCTTGACAGAGGCACAGCAAAATAATGGGCATAGTTTTCTTCAAACTAAAGGGGTGGCGAAAGCCACAAAAACTCTGGGCTAGGCTTATAAATGCCCTTGGGCAGATAGCCTAGTATGAACCTATGAACCTATGAACCTATGAGTTAGTCTGTCTGAGCATGCATATAACAGTAATCACTTAAGGAGCAACATGAGTTAGTCTGTCTGAGTATGCATATAACAGTAATCACTTAAGGAGCAACATGAGTTAGTCTGTCTGAATATGCATATAACAGTAATCACTTAAGGAGGAACATGAGTCTGTCTGAGCATACATATAACTGTAATCACTTAAGGAGGAACATGAGTTAGTCTGTCTGAGCATGCATATAACAGCAATCACTTAAGGAGGAACATGAGTTAGTCTGTCTGAGCATGCATATAACAGTAATCACTTAAGGAGCAACATGAGTTAGTCTGTCTGAGCATGTATATAACAGTAATCACTTAAGGAGGAACATGAGTTAGTCTGTCTGAGTCTGCATATAACTATAATCACTTAAGGAGCAACATGAGTTAGTCTGTCTGAGCATGCATATAACTGTAATCACTTAAGGAGCAACATGAGTCTCTCTGAGCATGCATATAACTGTAATCACTTAAGGAGCAACATGAGTTAGTCTGTCTGAGCATGCATAAGACTGTATTCACTGAAGGAGCAACATGAGTTAGTCTGTTGGAGCATGCATATAATAGTAGAGGAGCAACATGGGCTGGTCTGTCTGAGCATGCAAATAACTGCAAACACTTAAGGAGCAACAGGAGTTAGTCTGTCGGAGCATGCATATAACTGTAATCACTTAAGGAGCAACATGAGTTAGTCTGTCTGAGCATGCATATAACTGTAATCACTTAAGGAGCAACATGAGTTAGTCTGCCTGAGCATGCATATAACTGTAATCACTTAAGGAGCAACATGAGTTAGTCTGCCTGAGCATGCATCTAACTGTAATACCTTAAGGAGCAGCAGGAGTCTGTCTGTTGGACCATGCCTCTAACTGTAATCTCTTGAGCAGCAGCATGAGTTAGTCTGTCTGAGCATGTATATAACTGTAATCACTTAAGGGGCAACATGAGTTAATCTGTCTGAGTAGGCATATAACCATAATCACTTAAGGAGCACCAAAAAAATATACTTGTTTTCCCGCCTTTCTAAGCTAGTATAGTCCAGTTTTCAGATTAGTGCTGAATTCAGGGCTGTGTTACAAGTTTCTGTGTTTGCCCATACTTTACTTGGATAGATGGAAGTTTCTCTGTTTACTGTAAGAGGGAGCTTTGAGTAGCCTATCTGTCCCTGGAGGAGTGGCTTCAGCCCAATAATTAGTAGTTTATTGGCCATTTTGGGCTAATTTCTATCTCTTTCATTTCTCTGCTATAAAACCCACATTTGCAAGGTTTTTGTGCTAGTATACAGCTCAGCAAGCTCCTGCCTGGTGCCCTGCAGAGTTCTACAGCAACAGAGAGGCAAAAGAGAGACTTTGGAGTGATTAAGTATAATTTTTCTGCATTTTCTTGCTGCCTTTAGCTAATTCCGCCTAAAACGCCAATTTTCTAGTGTTTCTGTGATTTAAAAAGCTTGTTTCAGATACATATTGTACTTATTTTACTGCCTGCACTTTAACAAATTCATTTTTGTGTTTAAATTACCTGTTTAACTGTTTTAGGCTAAACATTCAAGTGTGATAGCCATTTATGTGCATTTAAAGTGGTTTGTTTTTTATTGTATCTGCTTTATTTTTTGAAAAAAATACTTGTTTTCCCGCCTTTCTAAGCTAGTATAGTCCCGTTTTCAGGTTAGTGCTGAATTCAGGTCTGTGTTACAAGTTTCTGTGTTTGCCCATACCTTACTTGGATAGAAGGAAGTTTCTCTGTTCACTGTGAGAGAGGGAGCTTTGAGCAGCCTATCTGTCCCTGGAAGAGTGGTTTCAGCCCAGAAATTAGTAATTTATTGGCCATTGTGGGCTAATTTCTATCTCTTTCATTTTCCTGCTATAAAACTCGCATTTGCACATTTTGTGAGCAAGGCAGCACTGGTTAGCTAGGGTATAACTATTCCCGGGTCCACAAAGTCTACTCTTCAATTTTTTCCCTTGGAACTAGACAAACTTTCAACTTAAGCACTCAAACCATTCACTTCTCATCCTCGCACTTGCTCAAAACTCATAGCAAGCACTAATAAACCTTAGCACTAGAGCCTCCCTATACTGTAGAGAAGGACAGGGCTCTCTATTCGACCTTACCAGTCAATCAGTAAAACAGTTCACTGTACCTATTCACGCATGTCCAAAGGGCAGTTTCAGGTGTACTCTCTGGTCCAACTGGTGAATCTGGGCATTATGAGACAATGTTACAATTGCCTCATGTACACAGACAACCCTACCCTCCTTCCACCAAACACTAATACATGCGAGAGATGCAATTATACAGCCAAATTGGAGGCTAAGCTCTCTCAACCCAAGACTGAACCAGGCAGTCAAGAGGAGAAGGGAATTACTTGTATCACACCACCAGTCTCACATAGAAGTATGAAACCAGCACCGGCAAAAAACACACATGAATACATGAAAACATACTCAGAGGCTCTAAATAAAAATCTGCAAAAGCAATGGAGACCTCCAAAGCAGACATCCAAGCAACCTACACCCCCCCATCACAAACCATGAAACACATACTTCACAAAACCAGTGTGCCACACAATCACAGCCCTTAAGGCAAAATAACATACCCAACACACTAGTAATAGGTGACTCTATAGTCAGGCACACTGACGTCCCACTCACTAGGCTGAACAAGGAGAAGGTTACTGTTAGCTGCCTGTCGGGTGCCAGGACCCGCCACATAACACAAGCACTCAGGTCACCCCAGAACAAGTACAAATATGACTCTGTCATTGTCCATGTTGGTGTGAATGACCTGAGCCATACCTCCCTGGACTACATGAAAAGAGACATGGAGGAGCTCTCTGATCATGTTGCCCAGGCCGGTATGACCCTTGCCCTGAGTAGCATCCTGCCCTCACCAAGAATGATACCACTGTATAGAGAAAAAGTTATCAATTTCAACAATTGGCTAAGCTTCTGGTGTCATTCAAAGGGGATCCAGTGTCTGTCAGCCTGGGATGACATGCTCGATGAGCCACGGCTTCACTAGAGATGGCTTGCACCTGTCACATTTAGGCTTTTGAATACTGGCCATGGCTCTTGCCACCCCCATAGTACCTTTTTAGGCAAGGCTCAAAAGACAAACCCACCACCGTAAATAGCACGAGTAACAAAAAACTGAGGGTAATGCTACTCAATGCCAAAAGTCTAAACCTCAAAATGCATGCACTCGAGGCACTCCTCAGTATGGAGAAAATTGATATATGTGCAGTAACAGAAACCTGGTTTAAGGCTCCAGAGAGCACCCCAGCACTACCAGGCTACAACTCATACCATACATTTCAGCCACAAAATCCAGACTAAAATACAAAAGGCGGGGGAGTATCCATATTCATCAAGGATACCCACACCTCCAGGTTAGTGGCACAGCATGATGCTTCAGAGATCATCCACGTGCAACTAGCAATGGGAAAAACTGCTATTCAAATTATAGCTTGCTACAGATCACCCACCATGTCCCAGGATCCCCACTCCGCATTCCTGGAAACACTGGGAAACATAAATGTCCTACCAAACACCCTAATATGGGTGATTTCAATTACCCAAACATTAACTGGGAGAACTACTCAACTACAAAATCCTTTGCCCATCATTTCCTAGAATTTATAAACTCAAATGCCCTGGATCAACTGGTCAACACTCCCAACAGAGGTGACAACATATTGGACCTGGTCATCACCAACGTGGGCGACCGGTGTTCAACACCGGAGGTCAGCCCCTCGCTGGTTAGATCTGACCATAAACTAATCACTCTGGATATTCACATTCCACCACCACCTCCGGTCAAAGAAACCACTGTGAAAACCTTTTCAAAAGCAAACTTCACGTTACTTAAGACCAAGGTGGGAAGTTTCAAAGCCCCCATGCTAAAGGATAATGCTGTCCAAGATGTAAAATCCTTTACTAATGCACTCTATTGGCCCCTACAAGAATGCATGGATCATGCTATCCCAAACAAACCAAGACTCACTCCTCCAAGAAAAAGAAACCAGTCTGGTGGACCCCTGCCATAAACAAGCTATACAATAGAAGAAGGAAACTAGTACAGAAAAGAGAAAAATCCCAAGAAGAGAAGACATCCATGATCAGTATCAGCAAGAAACTACGTTCCCTCATAAAATCATCCAAAGCTAGCTTTGAAAAAAAAAATTGCCATGGACTCCAAAGATAACCACAAGGCATTCTTTAGCTATGTCAAGAATCTAAGTGGAAGATCTGCTCAGAGTTAGTGCAGAATGGCACAAAATACAGCAAACCAACTGATATAGCCAACATCCTGGCAGACAGGTTCAGTGCAGACTTCACCCCCTCTCACCCCCAAAAGGGCCCATAACTATACCAGAAGAATGTAGTACCCCTGAAATTACAGACACTCAGGTTAAAACAGCCCTCTCCAAAGCCAAAAACACAGCATCAATGTGACTGGACAGTATCCCAGGCTGTGTCCTACATGAACTCAAAGATGAACTAACCCCTCACCTAAACACACTGTTTAAACTCAGCCTCTCCACAGACTACATGCCCAAAGAGTGGCACACAGCAATGGTTATTCCACTCCACAAAGGTGGAGCAACAACGGACCCTGGGAACTATCATCCTATAAGCCTGACTAGCTGTCTGCAAAGCTATGGAGTGCATCATCATGGATTTCATTAACAGAGACATTGAAAACCTCCAAACACTGGACCCTAACCAGTTCGGCTTTGTTTTTGGCTTTTGTTAAGAGCAGATCATGCCTCCTAAACCTGGTGGACTTCTTTGAGACAGTTACCAAGGCTCTAGACAAAGGAAAGGTGGTCCGCACAGCCTACCTAGACCTCGCAAAGGCCTTCAACACCATTCCCCACTCAGGTATTATAAACAAGCTCACCAGCCTGAACATAAAGCCCTATGTCACGAGATGGATTGTCAGATGGCTCACGGACAGAACCCACATGGTAAGAGTTGCAGGAGCTAGGTCTGACTCTAAACCGGTTACAAGTGGTGTTCCCCAGGGCTCAGTCCTAGGACCCCTCCTGTTCAGCATATAATTCTCAGAGGTACAGGCAAGCACAGGAGGACTATGGCTGACCAAATTCACAGACGACTGCAAACTAGGGGCTATAACTGACTCTCCGGCTGACACAGACATCCTCCAAAAGGGTCTCACTGAGACAGATACCTCGTGTCAAAACCATGGCCTCAAGCTAAATGCCAAAAAGTGCATAGTCATTCCCTTTGGAAAAAAGAAAGTACCCACAAACTACCACATATACAGAAGACATAATAAGGGATCTCGGGACCCAAGTAGATAGTAACTTCTCCTTTGATAATCACATTGCCAAAGTGGTTAGAAAATCCTTCTATGTGGCCCACCTAATCATAAAAGGGTTTGCATCCAGATCGAAAGAGGTCATTGGGTCCCTCTACGCATCACTCATCAGACCCATCATAGAGGACAATGCCCCATTTGGGATATAGCTTACAAGGCACCTGCAACAACTGGAAAGACCACAGAAGTACCTCACCAAGAGGATCACTGGCCACAAGCAGATGCCCTATGCAGCTCCACTGTAGAAACTCTAGCTGTACTCAGTTGCATACTGCCTACTCAGAGGTGATCTGTGCCTGACATACAAGATCATGTCCAAACCAGAATTGATGGACATGCTCCACCTAAAGAAAACCATATCCCCTCGAGCCACATGCTCCAGGGATCGAAACCTCACCACAACAATAAATAGGACGTGCTGAAGGGATAGATTCCTGTCCCAGACACTGCCCATGTTCTGGAACAAGATTCCAATCTACATTAGGCAGATCTCTTCGCTAACTCTCTTCAAGAGAAACCTTGTCGAGTGTATGGGAAACAGAAAGTTTACCCCAGGAATCACTTCTGTGGCTCTGCTGGACAGAAGCACAGGGAACTAATCTAAGGGGGTGGGTGAAAGCCAACACATTCCGGCTAGGCTTAAAAATGCCTTCAGACAGATAGCCTAGTACCTACCAATGAACCTATGAGTTAGTCTGTCTGAGCATGTATATAACTGTAATCAGTTCAGGAACAGTCTGTCTGAGCATGCATATAACTGTAAACACTTAAAGGCAAGATGAGTTAGTCTGTTTGAGCATGCATATGACTGCAATCACATTAGGAGCAACATGAGTTAGTCTGCCTGAGCATGCATATAACTGTAATCACTTACAGAACAGCATGAATTAGTCTGTCTCAGCATCCATATAACCGTACTCACTTAAGGAGCAACATGAGTTAGTCTGTCTGAGCATGCATGTAACTGTAATCACTTAACAAGCAACACAAGCTAGTCTGGCTCAGCATGCATATTTTACTTATTTATTTTATTTATTTATTTAACATTTGTTAACCGGGAAAGTTCGAGTTGGAACAAAGCCAATTTTCAGTGGACGCCTGGGGAGTAATGGTCCAGATGCACATCTTTGTAACATAGGAGCAACAAGATTTGGTCTGTCTGAGCATACATATAACTGTAATCACTCAGGGAGCAACATGAGCTAGTCTATCTGAGCATGCATATAACTGTAATCGCTTAAGGAACAGTATGAGTTAGTCGGTCTGAGCATGCATTAAACTTTAATCACTTAAGGAGCAGAATGACTTAGTCTGTCTGAGCATGCATAAAACTAATCCCTTAAGGAGCACATGAGCTAGTCTGTCTGAGCATGCACATAACTGTAATCACTTAAGAAGCAACATGAGCTAGTCTGTCTCAGCCTGCATATAACTGTAATGACTTATGGAACAGCATGTGTTAGTCTGTCGGAGTATGCATATAACCATAATCACTTAAGGAGCAACATGAGTTAGTTTGAATGACCATGTGTATGACTGTAATCAGTTAAAGAGCATCAAGAGTTAGTCTGTCTGATCATGCATATAACTGTAATCACTTAAGGAACAACATGAGCTAGGCTGGCTGAGCATGCATATAACTGTAATCACTTAAGGGCAACATGAGTTAGTCTGTTTGAGCATGCATATGACTAATCACATTAGGAGCAACATGAGTTAGTCTGCCTGAGCATGCATATAACTGTAATCACTTAAGAAACAGCATTAATTAGTCTGTCTGGGCATACATATAACTGTAATCAGTTAAGGAGCAGCATGATTTAGTTTGTCTGAGCATCTATATAACTGTAATCACTTAAGGAGCAACATAAGCTAAGCTCTCTGAGCATGCATATGACTGTCATCACTTAAAGAACAACAAGAGCTAGTCTGTCTCAGCATGCTCATATAAGTAATCACTAAACGAGCAAGAGACTTTGGTCTGTGTGAGCATGCATATAACCATAATTACTTAAGCAGCACATTAGTTAGCCTGTCTGAGCATGCATAAAACAATAATTCCTTCAGGAGCACCTGAGCTAGTCTGTCTAAGCATGCATCTAACTGTACTCACTTAAGGAGCAACATAACTTAGTCTCTCGGAGTATGTATATAACTGTAATCACTTAAGGAGCAACATGAGCTAGTCTGTCTGAGAATGCATCTGTCTCAGCATGTACATAACAGTAATCGCTATAGGGGCAACAAGATTTGGTCTGTCTGAGCATACATATAACTGTAATCACTGAGGGAGCAATATGAGCTAGTCTGTCTGAGCATGCATATAACTGTAAACACTTAAGGAACAGTATGAGTTAGTCGGTCTGAGCATGCATTATACTTTAATCACTTAAGGAGCAGAATGAGTTAGTCTGTCTGAGCATACATAAAACTGTAATCCCTTAATGAGCACATGAGCTAGTCTGTCTGAGCATGCACATAACTATAATCACTTAAGGAGCAACATGAGCTAGTCTGTCTCTGCCTGCATATAACTGTAATGACTTATGGAACAGCATGCATTAGTCTGTTGGAGCATGCATATAACCATAATCACTTAAGGAGCAACATGAGCTAGTTTGAATGAGCATGTATATGACTGTAATCAGTTAAAGAGCATCAAGAGTTAGTCTGTCTGATCATGCATATAACTGTAATCACTTAAGGAACAACATGAGCTAGGCTGGCTGAGCATGCATATAACTGTAATCACTTAAGGGCAACATGAGTTAGTCTGTTTGAGCAGGCATATGACTGTAATCACATTAGGAGCAACATGAGTTAGTCTGCCTGAACATGCATATAACTGTAATCACTTAAGAAACAGCATTAATTAGTCTGTCTGGGCATACATATAACTGTAATCAGTTAAGGAGCAGCATGACTTAGTCTGTCTGAGCATCTATATAGCTGTAATCACTTAAGGAACAACATGAGCTAGGCTGTCTGAGCATGCTCATATAAGTAATCACTAAAGGAGCAAGAGAATTTGGTCTGTGTGAGCATGCATATAACCATAATTACTTAAGCAGCACATGGGTTAGCCTGTCTGAGCATGCATAAAACCATAATCCGTTCAGGAGCACCTGAGCTAGTCTGTCTAAGCATGCATATGTCTGTAATCACTTAAGGAACAGCATGAGTTAGTCTGTCTGAGCATGCATATAACCAAAATTACTTAAACAGCAACATGAGTTAGTCTGACTGAGCATGCATATAACCGTAATCACTTAAGGAGAAACATGAGTTAGTCTATCTGAGCATGCATATAACTGTAATCACTTAAGGAGCAACATGTGTTAGCCAGTCTGAGCATGCATAAAACCGTATTAATTTAAGGAGCAACATGAGTTAGTCTGTCGGACCATGTATATGGATCACTTACGGAGAAACATGAGCTAGTCTGTCTGAACATACTGTGATCAGTTAAGGAGCAACATGAGCTAGTATGTCTGAGCATGCATATAACCGTAATAACTTAAGGAACAGCATGAGTTAGTCTGTCTGAGCATGCCTCTAACTGTAGTCTCTTCAGGAGAAACATGAGTTAATCTGTCTGAGCATGCATATAACTGCAATCACTTAAGAAGCAACAGGATTTAGTTTGTCTGAGCATGCATATAACTGTAATCACTAAAGGAGCAACATGAGCTAGTCTGTCTCAGCATGCACATAACAGTAATCACTAAAGGAGCAAAAGGATTTGGTCTGTCTGAGCATGCATATAACCATAATCACTTAAGGAGCAAAATGAGTTAGTCGGTCTGAGCATGCATAAAACTGTAAGCACTTAAGGAGCATCATGAGTTAGTTTGTCTAGGCATGCATATGACTGTAATAACTTAAGAAGCAACATGAGATAGTTTGTCTGTCCGTGCATATAAACGTAATCACTTGAACAACATGGGTTAGTCTGTATGAGCATGCATATAAATGTAGTCAATTAAGGAGCAACATGAGCTAGGCTGTCTGAGCATGCATATAACTGTAATCAGTTCTGGAGCAGCAAGAGTTAGTCTGTCTGAGCATGCATATAACTGTAATCACTTAAGGAGCAGAATGAGTTTGTCTGAGCATGCATAAACCGTAATCCCTTAAGGAGCACATGAGCTAGTCTGTCTGAGGATGCATATGACTGTAATCACTTAAGGAGCAACATGACTTAGTCTGTCTGAGCCTTCATATGACTGTAATGACTTATGGAACAGCATGAGTTAGTCTGTCAGAGCATGCATATAATGGCAATCACTTAAGGAGCAACATGAGTTAGTTCAACTGAGCATGCATGTGACTGTAATCACATAAGGAGCAACATGAGTCTGCCTGAGCATGCATGTGACTGTAATCACATAAGGAGCAACATGTGTTAGTCTGGCTGAGCATGCATGTGACTAATCACATAAGGAGCAACATGAGTTAGTCTGGCTGAGCATGCATATAATTGCATCACTTAAGGAACAGCATGAGTTAGTCTGTCTGAACATGCATATAACTGTATTCACTTTTGGAACCGCTTGAGTTAATCTATCTGAGCATGCATATAACTGTCATCACTTAAAAAGCAGTGTGAGTTAGTCTGTCTGAGCATACGTACAACTGAAATCACTTAGGAGCAACTTGAGTTAGTTGGTCTGACCATGCATATAACTGTAATCACTTTTTGAACAGCATGAGTTAATCTGTCCGAGCATGCATATAACTGTAATTACTTATGGAGCGACATGAGTTAGTCAATTTGAGCATGCATATAACTGTAATCACTTTTGGAACTGCTTGAGTTAATCTATCTGAGCATGCATATAACAGTAAGCACTTAAGGAGCAACATGAGTTAGTCTGTCTGAGCATGCATATGACTGTATTCACTTAAGGAGCAACATGAGCCTGTCTGAGCATGCATATAACTGTAATCACTTAAACAGCAACATGAGTTAGTCTGTCTAAGCATGCATATAACTGTAATCACTTAAACAGCAACATGAGTTAGTCTGTCTGAGCATGCATATAACAGTAATCACTTAAGGAGCAACATGAGTCTGTCTGAGCATGCATATAACTGTAATCACTTAAACCGCAACATGAGTTAGTCTGTCTGAGCATGCATATAACAGTAATCACTTAAGGAGCAACATGAGTCTGTCTGAGCATGCATATAACTGTAATCACTTAAACAGCAACATGAGTTAGTCTGTCTGAGCATGCATATAACAGTAATCACTTAAGGAGCAACATGAGTTAGTCTGTCTGAGTATGCATATAACAGTAATCACTTAAGGAGCAACATGATTCTGTCTGAGCATGCATATAACTGTAATCACTTAAACAGCAACATGAGTTAGTCTGTCTGTGCATGCATATAACAGTAATCACTTAAGGAGCAACATGAGTCTGTCTGAGCATGCATATAACTGTAATCACTTAGACAGTAACATGAGTTAGTCTGTCTGAGCATGCATATAACAGTAATCACTTAAGGAGCAACATGTGTCTGTCTGAGCATGCATATAACTGTAATCACTTAAACAGCAACATGAGTTATTCTGTCTGAGCATGCATATAACAGTAATCACTTAAGGAGCAATATTAGTCTGCCTGAGCATGCATACAACTGTAATCACTTAAACAGCATCATGAGTTAGTTTGTCTGAGCATGCATATAACAGTAACCTCTTAAGGAGCAACATGATTCTGTCTGAGCATGCATATAACTGTAATCACTTAAACAGCAACATGAGTTAGTCTGTCTGAGCATGCATATAACAGTAACCACTTAAGGAGCAACATGAGTCTGTCTGAGCATGCATATAACTGTAATCACTTAAACAGCAACATGAGTTAGTCTGTCTGAGCATGCATATAACAGTAACCACTTAAAGAGCAACATGAGTCTGTCTGAGCATGCATATAACAGTAATCACTTAAGGAGGAACATCAGTTAGTTTCTCTGATGATGCATGTAACTGTAATCACTTAAGGAGCATCATGAGTTAGTCTGTTTGAGCATGCATATAACCGTAATAAATTGAGGAGCAACATGAGTTAGTCTGTTCGAGAATGTATATAACTGTAATAACTTAAGGAGCAACATGAGCTAGTCTGTTGCAGCAAGCGTATGACTGTAATGACTTAAGGAGCAGTATGAGTTAGTCTGTCTAAGCATGCATATACTGTAATCACTTAAGGAACAACATGTGTTCACCTGTCTGAGCATGCATATGACTGAAATCACTTAAGGAGCAACATGAGTTAGTCTGTCTAAGCATGCATGTACTGTAATCACTTAAGGAACAACATGTGTTCACCTGTCTGAGCATGCATATGACTGAAATCACGTAATGAGCAACATGAGTTAGTCTGTCTGAGCATGCATATGACTGTAATCACTTAAGGAGCAGCATGGGTTAGTTTGTCTGAGCATGCATATACTGTAATCACTTAAGGAACAACATGTGTTCGCCTGTCTGAGCATGCATATGACTGAAATCACGTACGGAGCAATATGAGTTAGTCTGTCTGAGCATGCATATAACCATAAATACTTAAGGAGCAACATTAGTCAGTCTGAGCATGAATCTAACTTTAATCAGTTAAGGAGCAGCATGATTTAGTCAGTCTGGCCATGTATATAACTGTAATCACTTTTGGAACAGCATGAGTTAGTCTGTCTGGGCATGGATATAACTGTAATCACTTAAGGAGCAACATGAGTTGGTATGTCTGAACAAAGAAATAACCCTAATCACATAAGGAGCTACATGAGTTAGTCAGACTAAGCATGCATATGACCGTAATCACTTATGGATAAACATGAGTTAGCCTGTCAGAGAATTCATATAACTGTAATCAGTTAAGGAGCAATGTCTTCTGTGTTGAGACATGTGTGAATGGGCATACCTTCGTTGAAGGTTGTGCGTCAGGGCTGGCAAGTCTGTACGTAAAAATCTACTGCCAATCATTAGTGGACCGGAGTTCTGCTGTGGTGACTCCTAACCGGGAAAAGCCAAAAGATACAACAACTTAAGGAGCATTATGAGTTAGTCTGTCTGAGCATGCATATAACTGGAATCACTAAAGGAGAAGCAAGAGTTAATCTCTCTGAGCATGCATATAACAGTAATCACTTAACAGCAACATGAATTAGTCTGTCGGAGCATGCATATAACAGTAATCACTTAACAGCAACATGAATTAGTCTGTCGGAGCATGCATATAACAGTAATCACTTAACAGCAACATGAATTAGTCTGTCGGAGCATGCATATAACAGTAATCACTTAACAGCAACATGAATTAGTCTGTCGGAGCATGCATATAACTGTAATCACTTAACAGCAACATGAATTAGTCTGTCGGAGCATACATATAACAGTAATCACTTAACAGCAACATGAATTAGTCTGTCGGAGCATGCATATAACAGTAATCACTTAACAGCAACATGAATTAGTCTGTCGGAGCATGCATATAACTGTAATCACTTAACAGCAACATGAATTAGTCTGTCTGAGCATGCATATAACTGTAATCACTTAACAGCAGCATGAATTAGTCTGTCAGAGCATGCATATAACTGTAATCACTTAACAGCAACATGAATTAGTCTGTCGGAGCATGCATATAACTGTAATCACTTAAGGGGCAGCATGAGTTAGTCTGTCAGAGCATGCATATAACAATAATCACTTAACAGCAACATGAATTAGTCTGTCGGAGCATGCATATAACTGTAATCACTTAACGGCAACATGAATTAGTCTGTTGGAGCATGCATATAACTGTAATCACTTAACAGCAACATGAATTAGTCTGTCGGAGCATGCATATAACAGTAATCACTTAACAGCAACATGAATTAGTCTGTCGGAGCATGCATATAACAGTAATCACTTAACAGCAACATGAATTAGTCTGTCGGAGCATGCATATAACTGTAATCACTTAACAGCAACATGAATTAGTCTGTCGGAGCATGCATATAACTGTAATCACTTAACAGCAACATGAATTAGTCTGTCAGAGCATGCATATAACTGTAATCACTTAACAGCAACATGAATTAGTCTGCCGGAGCATGCATATAACAGTAATCACTTAACAGCAACATGAATTAGTCTGTCGGAGCATGCATATAACAGTAATCACTTAACAGCAACATGAATTAGTCTGTCGGAGCATGCATATAACTGTAATCACTTCACAGCAACATGAATTAGTCTGTCGGAGCATGCATATAACTGCAATCACTTAAGGGGCAGCATGAGTTAGTCTGACTGAGCATGCATATAACAGTAATCACTTAAAGAGTAACATGAGTTAGTCTGTCTGAGCATGCATGTAACTGTAATCACTTAAGGAGCAGCATGAGTTAATCTGTGTGAGCATGCATGTAACTGTAATCACTTAAAGGGTGACACGAGTTAATCTGTCTGAGTGTGCGTATAAATGTAGTCAGTGAAGGAGCAACATGAGTTAGTCTATCAGGGCATGTATATAAACATAATTACTTAAGGAACAGCATGACTTTGTCTGAGCAGGCATATAACTGTAATCTCTTAAGGAGCAACATAAATTAATCTGTCTAAGCATGCATATAAATGTAGTCACTTAAGGAGCAGTATGTGTTAGTCTCTCTGAGCATGCATATAACTGTAATCATATAAAGAGCAACATGAGTTAATCTGTCTGGGCATGCATGTAACCAGGGGTGTAGCTAGGATTTTCAAATTTGTACTGACAGCTCTCAAACTGCTACCCCCTCCCCAGCCAAGCTACGGCCATTCTCGTAATTCATGGTTTGCTCTTTTAGTGTCGATGAAGAGGCATTCGCTGTAATGCCTCTTCAGTAATATAATATAAATTCACTCAAACTCGGTTCCTTGAATTGAAAATTAACCTGAAATGTCAGTTCTTTATAAAATGCAGCATGGTAGTTGGGGTAGAGACTTTATGCTTTTGTTTTCTGTAACTAAGGTACAGGTTTTGAGCTTGAGTAAATTACTAACCACCTGCTACCACTAACTAGGATATTTCATTCACACACACACCCCTACCTACCTCTTAGTGCAAGAAATATGGACAAAGCCTAAAATAAACAGGGACAGATATTAAATAATGTTCTTGTGAACTTAGAAAGTTGCTAGAATAACAGGATTTGTGCTAGTATGAATTTTTCTAAAGGACACGAAGTCTGAAGCTCAAATGTCTGTCATTATTTAGCAACTTCAGCCTTCAATGATTTTCTAGAAAAATCACAAAATTTATGAGGAACAGACACAAAATATGGGATAAAAATCTGGACATTCTGCAAAATTTGGACAGTTAAGAGGTATGCTACCTACCCCCCCCCCCCCACACACACACACACACAACCTCTCAACCTCTTACAGCAACAAACTCATAAATAAAACTGAGGCAAAGGCTCAAAAATAAGGACATTTTTTTAAATATTGCTCTTATAAACTTAGAAAGATAATAGAATAGTAGTAGGTCTTGCATCAGTATGAATTTTCTGAAAGGTATGAAATCTGAAACTGAAATGTCTGCATTATTTTCTAACTTCAGTCTTTAACAATTTGCCACTAATTTGCCAGAAAACTGCAATTTTATGAAAAACGGACCAAAAATGTGATGCAAAAATATAAAATTGCCACACAATACAGCTGGGAACCTGTCAAAGGAGGGACACCATTTTAATATGAGCACAGTTAACTTAGAGCAGCTGACAAAATTAGAGCATCTACATGCATTTCTGAAATAAAAGTAATGTATAACTCTGATCATTACAGTTATTTATAAAAGTAAAGTAAACCCTCTATGTTTTCTTCCAAAATTGCTATTTTGTGGGATCATTAGGGGAAGAGCAACATTTTGAGCCAAAATCAGGGACAGTTGAGGTTTGGCTATGCCTAATTCTATAAAGCAATTTGCATGTACCTCTCAACCTGTTAATGCAATAAATCTGGACAAGGCCAAATATATTGAGGGAACATATAAACAGTACTAAAAATTGCTCTTGTATAAACTGGGACAGTTGATAGAACAGGTCTTATTTTAGCATGCATTTTTCTGAAGGTTATAAAGTCTGAAACTAGTGTGTCATTATTTAGTGACTTAATTCCTAAATCATTTGCCAGAAAACCACAAATTGAGGAACAAACCAAAAATAAGAAGCAAAAAAATCTATTCATTCTTTGAAAATCTGGACAGTTGGGAAGTATAGTTCAGCTGGGGCTGTCTAAGTTTGCCGCCCTTCCCCCTCACAAAACCATGCTCGAATGGAGCCTCCCCTGCAGCCATTCCAATGATCCATTACTTTGCTATTTCACTCCATTTACCATAAACACTAATGTGCATACTGATTTACTTCTATGATGATTTGAACTTCATTTAAAAGTTTTATTTTGCATTTTACAGCACAAACACTAAGACATCTGCTAAACAAACTTGGCATTAAAACTTCTCTGCCCTTGAAACTCGCATTCATTGAAACAACATTAAAACCCACATTCAAAGAAAAATACATTTTACCCGTGGCAGATAAAAATTAATTCTGGGCTGCTCTTAAATCATAGGCCCCTTGCATATGAAACATACATGTGCTCTTTGATACACCTTCCTATTGCTTTGAACATTTTTCCAGTAAACAATGAAACAAAACTGCCCAATTCAGAACATTTCCATCATAAAAGTCTAGTCAAACTTCTACAGTCCACCATTATCAGTAAATAATATGCACAATTTCTGAAGTAGTAAAATAAGTCATCTAAATAATTCCACGTTAAATAAATCTAACTAATGAAGAGGTTGCTGCTAGCAATCATCTTTATATTTCATGACTTCACTGAAAAATAGTGTCTGATGCCCCTGAGGAATAAATTGCCTAAATTACATTAATAATAAGCTAGTAATATTGCAATAGGAAATGGATGGCAAACTGATAACAGGCTCATAGTTAGTGTCTTAACTTTCAGTACAGCAGCATTCACCCTTTATGGGAGTAGAACCAACAACCTTCTGCATTAAAAGCAAGTACACAACATTTTGTGCTACTAGCAATGTGAGTCAACTTAGCATAATCAGCACTAAACTTCTCTTCCCCTGCAGCTCTCAGTTCTTTGTAAAATCTACGCAATACTCAACTACATCTCAACTTCGCAGCACAAGAAGTCTGGAAAAAGCCAAATTTATTGGGGTGGGTCAAAAGGGCAAAAAACAGGAACACATTAAACATTGCTTGTATAATCTTGGAAAGCTGCTAGAATAAAATGCTGTGTTACCATCATACATTTTACTGCCAAGGTCACTGTGCAAAATAGTCAGAACAACATACCACTATGCCAAATCACCTGCTTTGTGAAAGAGAGGAAGACTGAAACTTAAATGGCTATCATTTAATGAATTCAGTTCTCACCATAGCTGTCAACCTCTTAGCACAAAACACCTGGACAAACCCAGTAATGAGGGAATACAGCCCTCAAACATATTCAGTGAATTCAGTTCTTGCCATAGCTGTTAACCTTAGCAGAAAAAACCTGGACAAAGCCAACAACAGGGTATTACAGTCCCAAAAATAAGGACAAATTTCAAATAGTCATAAACTTAAAAAAATTGCTATAAAAAGGGTTGTGTTAGTATATATTTATTGCTAGAATAAAAAGTTATTTTATTATGTCACAAACACAGGGATAAGATGCAGGCTCCACAAAGAAGGCACCCCAGCCAATAATCAAACCAGAAAACCTACAGCTGTGAGGCAACAATACTGCCACTGCACATCAAATATGTAAGGAAGTAAACATTCAGAAACCTGAAGTCTGAAATTTAAATGCCTGTCAATTTGTTAATCAGGACAGTCTGACTTGGAACAAAAAAAAAAAAAAACACAATTCTCAGCAGAGGCCCAGGAAAAAATAATGCAGACATGTCTTTGTAACATGGGAGGACACAAAAGCAAACCCACACAAACACAGGGAGAAGATACAGACCCCCCCACAAAGAAGGCACCCCAGCCAACAAAAGCAAACCCACACAAACACCGGGCGAAGATACAGACCCCCCCACAAAGAAGGCACCCCAGCCAAGAACCAAACCCAAGAACCTACAGCTGTGAGGCATCAACGCTACGTTGCTACCACTGCACCATCAAATTTCAAGCATTGCAATATTTAAAAACCACAGATATGATACAGATATTGATCAGATCAAATATGAGGCAAAAATCTGCATTATTTTTTACAAATGGTGGTGGGTAGGGAATTCAGGTCTTTAACACCTGCATACAAGGTACAGGGTTCAAGCCTGAGGTATTCCCTACCACACCACCATGAGTAATCACCAGTACATCCCACCTGGGGCATTTTCACACACATACTGTTTGCAAGTAATAAACAGTATACACTTGTCCAACTTGCGGGAAACTCTTACAACCCAAAGTGGATGGATGGGTAATCTAAGCCCAAAAGAACTGTGAGATGGTATATAGGACCCATTAAGGAGGATCCTCTTGTAGATCACCTGACAGAATAAGGATGTGCCAATTATTTGTTAGTTTTAGAGTCCCTTTGATGGTTATACAATTAGAGTGAATGCCAACCAGTAGATCCACAATGATGGAAGGAACCAATAAAGAGCAGAAAGACCAAAGTATCAAAAGGCTGAGCAATGAAGTACAGCGGTATCAAAGGAGGCCCTATTTCCTTGATACAAGGCCAAGACAATCAAGTTTGCTAAAAGTGTGAAGAGGCCTCATGTTGACTCCCCAAATGTAATTACAGTGAGTACCAATAGCGCAAACACCATCACTCACACTGATCACTTCCAGTGATATGCAAAGATAGAATGTTTTTGAAAGGAGGTACATCCCCTGCACCTAGCATAAGGGTAGATACTTATACATACTAACATCCATGTTCATACTGCACTGAGGACAAGAGCAACATCAATCCGAGGTGGTTTTCAGTGAGATTCACTCCCACAACTGGCAGTCATACCCGTCAGGTTCCTGAATATGGACCAAGCGTCTACAGTAATAACACCCCTGCACACACACACACACACACACACACACACACACACACACACACACACACACACACACACACACACACACACACACACTCTCACTCTCTATTACTCACCAACCCTCGGTTCGCAAGACCCTTGAGACCAACCACACACACACGCACACACACTCACTCTCTATTACTCACCAACCCTCGGTTCGCAAGACCCTTGAGACCAACACAATGCTTGAATCAAATCCTCCCGCTTTGAATAACGCTTCCCTCGTCATACATCCTCCCGCTTCAACATAATGCTTGAATCCTCCTGCTTCCCTCGAAAATCCTCCTGCATTCAACATAACGCTTGAATGAATCCTCCTGCTTATAACGCTTCCCGCTCGAAAAGCACTGGCTGGAAATACGTGTGCGTGCGAGCTCCAGGCTGCCCTGCTGACATCATCGTGCTGTAAAGCACGAAAAACAAGAAATTTTAAAACGCTAACACTACCCCCCTTCTTAATAAGTTGTACTGAAATCAGTACAGTGCGTATGCCTCCCGACGTCCCTGCATGTAACCATAATCACTTAAGCAACAGGATTTAGTCTGTCTGAGCATGCAAAGAACCATAATCACTTAAGGAGCAGCATGATTTAGACTGTTAGAGCATGCATACAACCGTAATCACTTAATTAACAACATGAGTTAGTCTGTCTGAGCATACATATAACTGTAATCAGTTATGGTGCAGCAGGAATTAGTCTGTCTGAGCATGCATATAACTGTAATCACTTATGGAAAAACAAGATTTAGTCTGAGCATGCATATAACATTAATTACTTAAGGAGCAACATGAGTTAGTCTGTCTGAGCATGCATATAACTGTAATCACTTAAGGAGCAACATGAAATAGTCTGTTGGAGAATGTATATAACTGTAATAACTTAAGGAGCAACATGAGCTAATGTGTCTGGGCATGCATATAACCATAATCACTTAAGGATCAACACAAGTTAGTCTGCCTGAGCATGCATATAACTGTAATCAGTTATGGAGCAGCAGGAGTTAGTCTGTCTGAACATGCATATAACTGTAATCACTTAAGGAGCAATATTTATTTATTTATTTATTTATTTTTATTTATTTTACATTTGTTGACCGCGTTAGTCTAACTGGATATATGTCCATTTTCAGCAGAGGCCCAGGGAGATAAGCTCCATGAAAAAAAAAAAAAAAAAACAACAAATAACAAATAACAACAGTCATATTATACAATGCACATTACAGGTTAACACAGAATTTTCAGAGAGGGCAGAAATCATAATAGTGCAAAATGCAGGTTCAATACAACATACAGGTACGGTACATAATATAAAAAATGCAGCTTATTGTATAATTATATTAATAAAGAGTTCTCCCAATAATAAGTGTCCAATGAGGATGAAAATAATGCAATGTAGAGGGAAACTGCAATTGTAGTTAATAAGGAAAGTAGAACAGTTAATGAGAAGTTTAGGGTAGGCAGAGTCTAGTTTGGAGTGATAGATGACTAGTCAGGTTTAGTGCAGGGGCATAACCAGTGTGTTCTGAGGAAGTTTCAGTCTGTTTTTGAAGACTGATATAGAGGACAGTGAGGAAAGGTCACTGGGGAGAAGATTCCAGGATTTTCCAACGGCATTAGAGAAGAGAGAATCCCCAGTCCTGTTGTTAGATTTAGAGGTGTGTACAAGAAGTTTGTGTGATGAACGTAAGGACTTCAGATTATTATAGGGGGTGATGAGGGTAGATAGAATATGAGTATTGGAAGGTTTATAAAGAGTCTTATGGGCAATGGTTAGTTGGTGGAATTTAATCAGGTTTTGTAGTTCTAGCCATCCTAGCTGCTTTATATTAATGCAATGGCAGGTTCTAAATGGGTTGCTGCAGCAAATCTGGCAATGTTATTGTAGGAGATTTCCATTTTGTTAAGGTTATTCTTAGATAGATTAGTAAAAATGGGTGAGGCATAGAGGAGTGTAGAGATTAGATAAGTGTGAGCAATAGTTGTTCTGGCTGTAGGTGAAAGGAAGGGTTTAATCCTGTAGAGAGAGCCAAGTTTTTGTTGACAGTTTTTATAGTATTGTTGATATGGATGTCAAAGTTAAGGTTGTTGTCAATGGTGATGCCAAGTAGTTTGGTAGTTGGGTCTGGTGATATAATGGTACCATTAGTGGATATAACTGAGAAATCTATTGGAGAGGAATTATGAGTTGGATTAAAAAGGAGGAGTTTAGTTTTGGGGGGTTCAAGAGAAGGCAATGCTGTGTAAACCATTGTTCAACTGTGTTAAGTACTTTTTGGGTAAGGGAGTGAAATTCAGAAGTGGATGTGACTGAGCATATAAGTGTGGAATCATCTGTGTATTGTATGCATGTAGTTTGGGGAATTGCTAGATAAAGGTCATTGATAAATATGGAGAAAAGGAGGGGTCCTAATATGTACCCTCAAGGGACACCAAGGTTAACGGGCAGGTGGGTAGATAGAATGTTGTGCCAAAGCACTGCCTGTTGTCTGTTATCTAAGTAGGACTGGAGCGATTTTATAGTGAGTGCATCTAGTGACAGGGATTTGAGGATATTTATAAGTATTTGGTGATTTACCATATTGAATGCCTTGGACAGATTGATAAATAGTGCAGAGGAAAGCATATTGTAGTTACGGTTTTTGTTAATACAGTCAGTAAAGGAAAGGAGGGCAGTGGTAGTGCTGTGGGAAGGTCTGAAACAATGTTGAAAGCTGGAAATAAGTTATTTTAAATTAGGTGGTCTAGCAATTGCCTATGGATGCATTTCTCCATGATCTTTGCCAAAGAAGAAAGTAGGTCTATGGGACGGTAGCTGGAGAATTCAGTGGAGTTTCCACCTTTATGAATGGGGATAATATGGGAGACTTTCCAGATGCTAGGGATGTGACCTTCACTAATAGTTCTGTTGATCAGAATGGAAATGGGAGAGGCAATGGATTTGGCTGATTTCTGTAGATATTCAGCAGGTAGTTGGTCTGCTGAAGGAGAGCACGGTTTCAGTTTTTGGATAAGGGTAAGAATATATGTTGTTGGGACTTGGAAGAGAAATGGAGGGGGTGGGGTTGTGTTAGAGGAAGGTATAGTGAAGTTATTAGGTGATAGCTGATTGGCTAGTGTTTGAATGGAACCAGTGAAAAAGGTATTGAATGCATTGGCAGTATGCTTGGGATTTTCCTGGTCTGTGTCTTGTGGGTTTGGTGTAATGGATTGACCTGGGTGTAGTAGTTGGTTAATGCTTGCCCAGAATTTTTGTGGTTTATTATGGTTAGCCTGCTGGAATTGTAGGTTGTAGTTTTTTTTATCAGACAGTGTAGCATTCTTAGTGTCATTTCTTAGTTTTCTGAAGTTTTGTTGGTCTACGGGGTTTTTAGTCATTGGCCATTTGGCCCAGTATTTATTTCTGAGCTGGATTTTCTGTTTGGTTTCTTTTGAAAGTCATGGGGCAGATTTAGTCTTAATTCTAATTGAACGGGTTGGTGCATGATGGTCTAGAGTGGCTAGGAATTTAGAATTAAAGCATTTAACAGCTTCTTCCAATGGGAAGTATTTTAAGGGAGACCAGTCGCAAGCTCTTAGTTCACACTGGAAGAGATCAGGGTTAAAGTTCCTCTTTGACCTAATTTTCCTGAAAGTGGTTGGAATGGAAGCATTGGTCTTATGCCTAATGATGTAGGTAAGTGAGTGGTCACTTATGTCATCAGGGAGGGTTCCAGATTCATATATCTGGGGATGGTTATTTAGGAGAATCCAATCTAAAGTACTTACTTTCTTGTTAGGTTTGTTTATCCTGGTGGGGGAGGTAATGGTTTGAGAAAAATCAAATAGGTTAATGTGGGTGGTAGGGTGGCTGCTGCTACAGCAATTCCAATCAATATTAATATCCCCTAGGATTATGGTTTCTTGGGGAAGGTGTTGAGATAGCCAGCAAATGATATTTTCTAAGGTGGCATTGTTATTACCAGGAGGTAGATAGATACAGATAATATAGATGGATTTGGCAGTGTTGAGTTAAAGTTTGGAAATAAGAATTTCTGCATTGAAATCTTGAGGTGGTTTACAGTCACATGTGGTTATCTGTAACCCTGATTTAAATAGAACAGCTATCATCCCACCCTTCTTGGCTGTACAGTCAAGTCTCAGGATTTTATATCTGGGTGGGATGATTTTATTGTCTTTAGTTACAGGTTTTAGCCAGGTTTCTGTTAAACAAAGAATGTCAAAGGAGTAGACTTCCAAGAGAGCATGGAGTTGAGCAACTTTGTTATTAATGCTACATATATTGAAATGAGCTATAAGGAGCAAGTTAGGTGGTTTAGTAAGGGAATGAATATTGGATTGATTGCGGTTATGGAGTTGGGTGGTAGGAGCTGTTGTTGGGCCTGGGTTTGGGTGTATGTCTCCATCTTTTAATGAGAGGAGTTGTATTAGAAAGCTTGGATTTGGGAATCTGCTGTTTAGGAGTAGAGATTTTCTGGGATTGAGAGTGTTATATCTAATGTGGAGTATTCTATGATATTTTACTAGTAGATAGCGGGGTGTAGATGTTATGTTAACATGGTTATAGAGGATAGGTAGCAGAGGAGAGTTGGTTAGCTTATTAGGGTAGTGCCGGTGTGGACATAATGGGTGTTCACAGGAGGTGAGTAAGTAGGCAAAAAGTTAAAAGTGGTAGAAATATAAGTACAAGTAATAGCTGTAAATGTGCTGGGGTGGGTAGTTTATACATTTGGATGGATTAGTTGTTGGGTGTCTTGTAGGTATGGAAGTATACTAGGTGTGGCTGGGGAGAGGTGGGGGTGTAGTAGGAGAGATAGGGGTGGTTAGAGAAGAATGGAATAGGAGTTGATGGCCAATCGTAAAGTTCCCTGAGATTGGTGGGAAGGGGTGTGGTTAAGTAGTATAAGAGTAGGACCCCTGGGTGTGGGTGAGAATTGGGGGTAGGGAAGGGGAGCGGGGTGAGCCCGCAGGGGGAACGGAGCAGGTAGAGACAGGTAATGAAGCAGCTAGAGAAGAAACAATCAGCAGTACTGGTTACTGAAGGTAAGTTAGATAAGTCAGGAGTGGGTAATAGTGATAAGTGAGCCTAGAAAAGGTAGTTGTAAAGAGTAGTAGTAAAGGGTGAAGTGAGAAAAATAAGACCAGGTCTGGGACTTTGGAAATATTAAGGTAAGTAACTAAGAAAAACAGAGGGTAAGCAGGAAGTAAAGGCTGGGATAAGGATGCCACCTAGTGGACAGGTCTTATATTGCAGGTAAGTATGAGAGAGAGCTAGCTGGATTATAACTGGTGGAGGAGTGAGTGCTAGTAAAAGGGGTTACAACAAAGTATAGGGGGTGAGTTGGTTATAGGGTAAATAAGAGAGGGGGTAGATGCTGCTGGCTGTCCTGGCACGAAGCATGCTTTTGCACCCCCTGAAGCAATAGTACAATGGTAGAAAGTATTACTGGCAGGAATTAGACAACACAATATACTTTTCTTGTTTCCTTGAGACAGGGTGCAGGGAATTAAGGCTGTGACATAAAAACGCAAGTATTTGGAGAGGGTCCTTTATCACCAGATAGGTATGTTTCTAGAGGCTAGTGCAGGAATAGCAAAAGGAGAGCAGGGTACTTAAAGGAGAAAGAGAGACAAAGTGGTGGAGAGAAACAAAAGTCAGCACATGGCAAGGTAGGTATGGTAAAGATACACAAAACATTCACAGAGACAATAAAATAAAGTTAGCAAATAAACATTCCCTCATCCTTGGTAGCAGCAATAGAAAACACATTTAAAACAACAGTTCTATAATTCTATACTGTAACAGGACACTGTTTATAGGCTCATTAGGACTGCAATCCACACCTTAGGTTTAAGCTATTTCCAACCTGTGATGCAGTACAGTTTACAGAATTTGTGGCTAACAAATCCCATTTCAGCTTCTTAAGCTAGCCAAGGGGAAGTAGTATGCAGCAGTCATCAGGGACAGCTACTCAGGTGTACTCATGTTAGTGATTCAGCTTCTGGGACTCTACAGAGCTACTAGAATTACTCAGTAAGGGTAACAAACTTCAAATTATGCTACTTGAGCTACTCACAGAGTAGTGGTATGCAGCACTCCTCAGGGGCAGCTACCCGAGTAATCTTGTATTAGCGATGAGGCTACTGGGTCTCAACTGAGCTAGAGAAGCACTTACTGTAGCACAATGTGGGTAATAAAACACAATGGAACAACCTAAGCTACTCCAGTATGCCTGTGATAGCGATTAAACGCCTGGGGCTCTACAGAGCTAGAGATCACTAAAAATTGCACAAAGTGGATAAAGAAAAGCAAAATTGCCATTCTTGTCTCAACGATCTAAAAGACATTAAAGTAGACTAGAAATATAACGTCTCCATTAACAACATTTTTGACTCAGAAGGATATTGCCCACATTAGGGATTCAGCGCCTGGGACTCTAAGGTGCTAGAGAACGCTTTGAATTGCACAATGATGTCAACAAATTCCAATACAGCGGGTCTTGTAAAAAAATAAGCAGGGTATGCTAAACAGGTTACAAACACAGTAAAGAGTATTACTAGACACATCAATAACAGCATTAGAAATCAGCTAGACATATGTTAAAGCTAAGTCACAACTAAATTGTAGCAATAAAGGAACAGCTAGGCATGTGATTAAGCTATAACACACTCAAGTTTAAAACAAACAACTAAAAACAGGCACGCTCAGAAATGGCTCCATGTGGGTGGCATGATACTAAGTGGTAATAAGTAACATGAGTTAGCCTGTCTGAGAATTCATATAACCGTAATCACTTAAAGGAGCAACAAGAGGTAGTCTTTCTATACATGCATATAAATGGAATCACTTAAGGAGCAGCATGAGTTAGTCTGACGGAGCATGCATATAACTGTAAACACGTAAAGAGTAACATGAGTTAGTCTGACGGAGCATGCATATAACTGTAAACACGTAAAGAGTAACATGAGTTAGTCTGACGGAGCATGCATATAACTGTAAACACGTAAAGAGTAACATGAGTTAGTCTCATGCATATAACTGTAAACACGTAAAGAGTAACATGAGTTAGTCTGACGGAGCATGCATATAACTGTAAACACGTAAAGAGTAACATGAGTTAGTCTGACGGAGCATGCGTACAACTGTAAACACTTAAGGAGCAGCATGAGTTAGTCTGACGGAGCATGCATATAACTGTAAACACGTAAAGAGTAATATGAGTTTGTCTGAGCATGTATATAACTGTAATCACTGAAGGAGCAATATGAGTTAATATGTCTGAGCATGCATATGACTAATCACTTAAGGAGTAACATGAGCCAGTCTGTCTGAGCATGCGTACAACTGTAAACACTTAAGGAACAGCATGAGTTAGTCTGACGGAGCATGCATATAACTGTAAACACGTAAAGAGTAACATGAGTTAGTCTGTCTGAGCATGTATATAACTGTAATCACTAAAGGAGCAATATGAGTTAATATGTCTGAGCATGCATATGACTAATCACTTAAGGAGTAACATGAGCCAGTCTGTCTGAGCATGCATATAACTGTAATCACATAAGGAGCAACATGAGTTAGTCTGTCGGAGCATGCATATAACTGTAATCACATAAGGAGCAACATGAGTTAGTCTGTCGGAGCATGCATATAACTGTAATCACTTAAGGAGCAACATGAGTTAGTATGTCTGAGCATGCATATAACTATAATCACTTAAGGAGCAACATGAGTTAGTATGTCTGAGCATGTATATAACTGTAATCACTTAATGAGCAACATGAGTTAGTCTGTCTGAGCATGCATATAACTATAATCACTTAAGGAGCAACATGAGTTAGTATGTCTGAGCATGCATATAACTATAATCACTTAAGGAGCAACATGAGTTAGTATGTCTGAGCATGTATATAACTGTAATCACTTAATGAGCAACATGAGTTAGTATGTCTGAGCATGTATATAACTATAATCACTTAAGGAGCAACATGAGTTAGTAAGTCTGAGCATGTATATAACTGTAATCACTTAATGAGCAACATGAGTTAGTATGTCTGAGCATGCATATAACTGTAATCACTTAAAGAGCAACATGAGTTAGTATGTCTGAGCATGCATATAACTGTAATCACTTAAAGAGCAACATGAGTTAGTATGTCTGAGCATGCATGTAACTGTAATCACTTAAAGATCGACATGAGTTAGTCTGTCTGAGTGTGTATATAAATGTAGTCACTTAAGGAGTAACAAGAGTTAGTCTGTCTGAGCATGCATATAACCATAATCACTTAAGAAAGAACATGAGCTAGTCGGTCTGAGCATGCATATGACTCTATTCACTTATGGAGCAACATGAGTTAGTCTGTCTGGGCATGCATATAACTATATTCACTTAAAGAGCAACGTGAGTTTCAGCAGTTTTGCTCATTAGAGCATTCAACATTCTTCCTATTCGATTTTATGATATAGATCCAGAAATCTGTAATATACCCCAATCCATTTATGACAACTGAAATTTAAATGACCAATCACCTGCCACAGTAGCTATGATATTTTTAAACAATCAGCAATAAAACATTAATTGGTGGTGATCCCAAGGAATGTCCATATGTATTTCACACTTACAGATCAGCAAGACCCTAGTTCTAGCGAAAGACAGCCATTATCATGATGCAATATGATGCTGATCTATTGGAAATCACATGAAATGTTCCCCTTAAAAATATTTAAAAAAAAATGCTCATGTCTTAATACTGAATGCTATCTAGAATTCCAAGTACACAGTCATTCCCTTTTTTTGACCTATTATGAAGGTCATTCAAGGACAAGGGGGCTATTAAAAAAATTCTGCTCTGGGTGTCAAATATACAGGAACGCCACTGCCCCCACATTAGTATGCTTCCTACTGCAACCTACAATACTGACTGTCACACTTCTGATGGAAAATACATATTTTCTTCTGCTGCAGAGCAACTATAATGCAACATTTTACATGATTGCAGTTTGCTCTGAAGGTTAAAGCAAAATCTAAGCCTACTATCTGTATATTACATTAATGCCTTATCCATTAGTCCACTGCGGCCTAAAAGCTCTACTTGTTTCAATTATGATGATTTTATGAACAACTGATTTATTTTTATCATGTTTCTTACATCACTTCATTTAGATTTTTTTATTTATTAACTAGTATAGAGCATTGATCCAAATGGACCTTTTCAGACTATGTCCTGGGGCACTATACATCAGGCATATGGATGTGGAAGGAATCAAACCTTGCACTTTTGGATACAGGAAGCAGCTCATTAACGGTTCAAATCCATAGCCTCTGCACTAATCGCTAGGTGATTTAACAATGTGTTATTTGAGACAGATTTAACTTTTTATACTTCCAATGTGTGCACCTGATGTTTTATAAGTAGTGTATATAACTTGGTTTTATTATCCTTGTTCAGGTTTAGTCCTGTTTTTTCCACTCCTTTATTTGTTCACCCTTTATAGGTTCATAACTAATTACTATCATAACTGACTTTGTGGGCCATTTAAAGCATGGCCAATTTCACTTTCAAAGGTGAGAATCAGACCATGTACAGTACCTTGTGTATGTGAGATAAACATCTTGACCATTATACCTACCCCTAACCCCTGGCAGCTGTCTGAGTGCTGTTGTCCATCCCTGGGTCTACCGGCCCATCCTACCTCTCCTATACTTTTGCTGCATCTAGTGGGGATCTTAAGGTCACCCTGGGGCATCATGCTGGCAACTGCTTCTGCTGCTGGTGGGGTCATGTTATGACTTACTCTTGTTTCCCCACACCTTCCCTGCATTTGGTGACATATGTCTGAGGGCTACTCTCCTCAGTAGACCACACCTCTCTGCAGGCATCATCATAGATGTATACCCTCCCCTCCCTGCCAGCGCCTCAGACACCTATGCCATTAATCAAACCTGGGTCACATGGGCCATGATTAGGGCTTTATCCCTCAACACCAAGGCACTGGCTATCTTGTCATATTATTGTTATCTAAGCAAAATTTCAATACAAGGATTTTGGAAGAAAGGTGTAATTTAAGGCAATAGTTGTCGCCTCACAGTAAGATGTTGTCCTGTTCGATTCTCAGCTAGAGTGTCTTCTGTGTGGAGACATGCGTGAATGGGCATACCTTCATTGAAGGTTGTGTGTCAGGGCCAGCAACTCGGCACGTAAAAATCTACTACCAATCATTAGCGGACCGGAGTTCCACTGTGGCGTCCCTTAACCGGGAAAAGCCGAAAGACACAACAACTTGTGTTTTAAAATGTGTTTTGTCCATCCACTTGTGTATCATGGCTCTACTCCTGCCTAAACCCAATCTAACTCTCTCAACCCCACCTCCTCATCCTTCACCCTAACTGTTTCCCTTTCACCTCATCTTTTTCTTCTTTCCCCTTCTTACACACGTCACCTTCTTTTCCCCCGTTACACACCATCTCTGACCTTACTCCTTCCCCACTCCTACTTTACGTCTCCTGCCTATCACTTTCACTCCTTCCTCTAACACTAGCAGGCCACTAGTGCAACATTATAACATTCTCCTGACTCTACAGATCTACATGCTCATTCACGTTTGCACCTTCCCCAGTTCCACAGGCAAATATCAACCTATTGTTTTATGTCTTTCTTACTCCTCCTATGTACCATATTTTACAATGCTTTGTTAGGTAGTATTTTACTTTGTATTTCTTTTTTTCTGTATTTAGAGTTTTTCTCTACCGGAGATTTTGTCCATGGGCCTCCACTGAAAAAGGGCATCTGCCCAGTCGGATATACTCTGGTTAACAAATGTCAAAATAAATAAATAAATAGATATTAGTGGAGTGTGATACCTGTCAATCCTTATGTAGGTTAGTTAGGTATTTGCAGCTTCCAAATGGCATGCATTTTACTTCTGGGCAATTGATGACAACTTCTTTGGACTGTACAGTTTTATAATGGTCACCAGACTGCCAAATTCCTTTTACTTGTGGTGAAGCAGTCAGAATATCATGATTATGCTTGGTTCTCTGCATGAAGTGCTGGGCTTGGAGAGACTTTAACTAAATACAGTGAGATTTGAAATACAGACAACAATAGAAATTATCAAACCAAGACATCAAAAGAAGAGTAGCTGTGTGATTGATGTAAATGCCTTTGAATTAGGACTATGAATCATTATCTTTCGTGTTCTGTTTTCTATTGTAGCTGGTTCATAGGTTTATAGGTAAATACTAGACTATCAGTATGCAGACTATTACAAGCCTATGAAATAGCTAGAGGTCAGAATCAAACCATATATCTTATATCTATGAGATTAGAACCTTAACTATTATGCCAATCTTCCCAACTAAGATTATATCACCTTAGATGCGACTCAAACCCACAATCCCTGCTTGGATGGGGCAATGCCTTGGCCAATGCATTGGACATGAAGCCAGTGGGGCGTGGCTAGATGACAAGAAGGCATTTACTGATTCTTAGGCTTTGGAATCCATCTAATTGACACTTGTGGGTGCCATTGTCATCAAACATGCAGACAACATACCAATAAGTATCTATGTTTCAATATGCTATGAATGTTAATAACTATAGTGTTGTTGTGTTGCCTGTACCTGTTCTGAAACCGTGCTGTTTTACGTCCAAGATGCCATACGTATTCAGGTACTGTGTTCATCGAGCTACTATTTTTAAGCCATTAGCCTCGAGTCTGGGCAGTATAGCTGTGTGTATGCAGTGGTCAGCAGTGAGTGTGATAATTTTTTGGTAGTGGTAATATAGTCTTTTTTTTTTCTATTTGAATGGAGGATCCTCTGTGTTATTGCAAGAACATAGAGGGAAGGAAGCTTCTAAACCTGGAATTGGGTGACTAAGTGGGAAGGTGTTCAAAAATACCACACAAAACTAGATGACCTTCCTGAACTATTGGGTCAGCTCTTAGGGATGTGTTGTCAATGTCGTACTCAAATTTACAAAGGAGACAATAATGTATTTTTGACATTTAGCTTTAGTCCATGTTTCTGGCACTATTTATTTATTAGCATTTGTTTACCAGGATAGTCCACTTGTCCAAAATAACCCATTTTCAGTGGAGGCCCAGGGAGAAAAGATCCACATGGCAGTGTCTTATTTATTTATTTGACATTTGTTGACAGGGTTAGTCTGACTGCCAAAAAAGCCCTTTTTCATCAGAGGCCCAAGGAGAAAAGCTCCAACAGATTACAAATATGTAAAGAAAAACTTATACAGATATATTAACAAAAAGATACAAAACATATTTACAACCAGAGCAACAGAAAACACATTAAGATTTAAGGACAATAAGAAAAAAAAGTAGTCAACACAGAGAAATATTTATAACTTTCCAGGAAATATTCATCCAGTTAATAAGTGAAATGTACATTACACCTGTCTATCTGAGAGTGCAAGTAGGAGAAAAAAAGAGACTGTGGAGTAAGAGGTCAGGTTGGAGAGGGGCAGTGGCAGGTCCAGTTATTAAGTATATAACCTTTTGGTGCTTTTTTAAAGTAGACAGTGTCAGTGATCGCTCTAAGGTCTGGGGGGGGGGGGAGTTTTTTCCAGGAACCGGCAATGGTGTGACTATACAGAAGTTTACCGATTTGCCTGTTGGGCTTATATACTTCCAGGAGATTCTGGACTGTACTTTGGAGATAACATTTGGGGCTATAGGGGGGAGATTAGGGTAGAGAGAGTGGGGTAGTGGGTGAAATGGGACTGTGGAAGTAGAAGTTGGTTATGTAGTTCAGGCCATTGTAGGATTTTTAGGGCAGTGCAGTGATGGGAGTGGTATAGGAGATTTGCTGCAAACCTAGCAATTTTATTATAGGTGGATTCATGTTTGGTTGTGAGGTTAGATTAGAGATTAGAGAGTATAGGTGCTGCATAGAATAGAGTAGGCAATAGAAAAGCCTGTGCTAAAGAGCATTTTGTATCTATCATCAGGTATTTTTTATTCCTATATAATAGGCCTAGTTTTTGATGTGTTTTTTGATAGATTGGTGAATGTGAACATCAAATTTTAGTTGATCATCAATATAAATGCCAAGGAGTTTAGTATGGGTTTCTACAGAGATAGTGGTGTTACCAAGAGATGTGATATAGAAGGAGTTTTTACAGTGCTGTAAAGATTTTGAGAGGAAAAGGAGAAGTTTTGTTTTCTTTGGATTAAGTAAAAGTTCATTGCTAGTTAGACATTTTTCCACAGACAGGAGAGAGTCTTGGGTAAGTGACAGAAGGTGGGGGAGATTATCAGAGCGAGATATGATGGTAGAATCATCAGCATACTGTATATGAGAGGAGTGAGGGCAAGATGTCTATAGATTATTTGTGAAGATGTTGAAAAGGAAGGGGCCGAGAATGGAACCTTGGGGTTCACCAGTATGAACAGGAAGAAAGGGAGACGAGGCTGATAGCCATCTAACAGACTGAAATCTATCAGAGATGTAGCTGTTGAACCAAAGTAAGATAGATTGAGAGAGATTGAGATGTTTGAGTTAAAACAGAAGCAGAGTATGAGAGACAGTATCGAAAGCTTTAGACAAATCAAGTAATAGGGGGGAGACTAGTTTATTTTCAGTGCGTGCTTTGGCAACAGTCTGGGTGAAAGTAATGAAAACGGTAGTAGCGCTATGCTGGGGATGGAAGCCATGTTGTGTGGGCGTTAGGAGGTTTTCTTGTAGAAGGTGTTCAAGTATTTATCTATGTATTTTTCCATTATTTTGGAGACAAGAGGTAGGATTGCAATGGGACGATAGTTGGAGGGGTCTGTGGAGTTCCCACCTTTGTGAAGGGGAGTGACATAGAATTTTTTCCAAATTTTGGGTACAGTATTTTCAAGAATGGAGCGATTTATAAGAATGGAGATGAGGTGGGCAATGGAGTTAGCTGCAGTTTTTAGGAAATGTGGTGGAAGGTTATCTGCCGATGGAAAGCAAGCTTTGAGCTTAGCTAGGAGAGATCTTATATAAGCAATGGGAGTGGGCTTAAGTGAGAAGGTGGGGGTAGTTGAAAGGGGAGTGAACTCTGTGGAGGAATGGTTTCCATTGTTATTTTTGGTAAGAGTTTTGATAGAGTTTATGAAGAAACTATTTAGCTGAGTGGCAGTATCAAGGTCAGAGGAATCAGGAAAGGGACTAGGTGTAGTAGGCCTATTTGGATAGAGAAGCTTATTAATATAGGTTCATAGGTTCATACTAGGCTATCTGCCCTAGGGCATTTATAAGCCTAGCCAGAATGTGTTTGGCTTTTTCGCCCATTTAAAATTTTTTTGCTATTTTTTTTGCTTTTTTTAGGTTAGTATACTGTGCTCTAACTAACATGTGATGACAGGTAAGTACCCGGGTAAACCATCCATCACTCACCAAGATCTCAAGAGAGAGAGAAGAGAGGAGGACTCAACTCTGACCTGACTGGGATTATGGACTGAGTGAGCTTTGGGGAAGAAGTTCTGGGATTATGAATCTCCAGCATGTCCTTCCAGTTTGTCTCAGTGCTGAGGTTCTCTCGTCTCTTCGTAGCTCGATGGGATTTGATTTTCTGAGGTGTGAGGTCCATTATACGGGTTGGACATGGCTTTATATCGATGCACTCTGATGCCGGAACAGGCGGTATGCCAGAGCTGAGAGCTGAGCTGGGGCAGCATATGCGGCATCTGTGGCATCTGAGCCCCTTTCTTTGGTCTTGTTGTACTTCCTGGCTTTCGTACTTTTGGGGTCTTTCCGGTGCAGCAAGGCATATCCAAAAGTACTCAAAAGCCAATTATGGGCCTGGATGGGGATGAGGAAAGATGAAGATCTAGATGATAGATGTCCGATGTGATGGATTATGATTAGTGGCATGATTAGGGTTTTTCAACTTTGTTCAATTCTAACCACTTCAACTTGGGTCCCAGGTTGTCATTGCTATCAACTGGTCTTCAGGTCCCTAATTACTTTTTCCTATTATGGTACTTGTGTAATTTAGGCACTTTGTTTTGTTTTTGCTAGGGATTTGTTCCAAAACAGTTTAGGATTAGAGTGCGGGTTGTTAAGTGGTTTAGCATAATATTGCTTTTTGTCCTTTTCAATATTTTTCTTGTTAGTGTTTTTAAGTTCTCTATAAATTTGAAGGTTGATTGTCCAGTTGTATTTTTTCTGTGTCTACCAGGCCCTATCTCTCTGTGACATCAGGTTGTGTGTGGATTGTGATAACCAGGGAGATGAGTTGGCTTTAAGTCTTATTTTATTAATGGGAGCTAGAGAGTTTAAAATACTAAGGAAAATATCACTGAATTTGAAGACACCTTCATCAAGAGAGAGATTGTGTAAGAAAGCCCAGTTGAAGGAGGAAAGTATATTATTGAATGTATCTGGACTGAAGGTTGAGAGATTGTGACAGTTTTTAAAAAGGTGAGATCTGTGATGAAGAGGAGAGGTTCTATGGACAAGGGTGGGAAGATTGTCACTGAGCGAATCAGGAAGCATACAGGGATTGTGGTAGAAGTTAGGGTTAGTGGTGAGGATCCATTCGAGAGTAGTACCAATGTTTGAATGTTTGTTATAGCATGTGGGAGAAGTGATGAGCTGTGTGAAGCCATAGCGGTTGATGCAAGTATAAGGACAGGAGGAGTTTACAGTAGACCAGTCAATATTACCATCACCCAGGATAATAGTTTTGCAGGTGACGTTGTCAGAGACCCATGAGAGAAAGTGTTCTAAGATAGGAATTGTTAGAAAAACATGTATTAATGTATATGTTTAGTGCTTATTAGAAGCTAAAAGGGTTAACACATTTCATTCTATTTTATGTACAGCTTAGTTTTGTATGAAACTACAGATGCTTTTCAAACTGCAATATGCTTTTTGAAACTGCAAGATGCTCTCTGACCTAGTATTTGCTAGCACAGCAAAATTCATGTTTATGCCTTTTGGAAATTTACTGAGAAGCAGGTGATTATCTGCTAGGTCAGGAAAATAATGAATAGAACTGTACTGTTTTCTATAATGTTACTGAACTTGAACAATCAGCTCTGTTTGTGTTATGAGAACATGCACAGCTGCAGAAAGATAGATACATTTGAACAAAGACTGCTTGAAGAAATGAACTGTAATCTGTACTTGCTTTGTGCTCGAATTAGCTATAGTACCTTGAATGGTAACATTGCATAGTGAGAAGTTGTATCTGACCGGTGGTCATCAAGGCCACGTTGTTTTTTTTAGGAAGTTTTTTTGTAAACTTGATAGGCCAGCAGAAAATCATGGACAAACAGCTGCTATGAAATAATATTGAAAGAACTTGTGATTTATTACGTCAGCTTAGAAGGCAATGTCTTGTAAGAAATGTATAAGAATGGCTTCACTTCCTGATTCTAGTTAAACAAACTCTGTTTTAGCACATTTTTGTCTATTTGCTGCAAGATTAAAGTGCCTTAACCTGAACCTGCCGTGTGTTGATCTTTTTGAAGTTGTTTTTCCTTTGACAGACTGGTCCTTCGGACTGGAAACTCTTACTTCGCCTCAGGTCAGATGGGCCAGGTGGCATGAAACCGTACGGGGAAGAGACCACATCAGTTCTTCTGCTCTGAAAGACCTCCGACTGAATTGTCGTTCAAAAGAGGCCAGCCACTTTTCTGATCTGCGACTGGAGGATGAGTTAACGGTTTTCCATCGAACCTGGTGATCAAGCACAGAGGCTCAGGTAAGGTGAGATTTACCTTTTTTTCTGTTTTAGATCAGGGACTTGATTTGTATCATCTGTCAGGAGATTTGTTTTGTACAAGTCAGGGACAGGAAGATAGCAGTCTTGTCATAGATCAGGGAAACAGAATAGGTAAGACAGTTATTCTAGATAAACTGTGAAAAAGAAAAACCGTGGTACCACGTGAAAATAAGAAGGGTTATGTAACATTTTTAACAGTCAGAACAATATGGGAAATAAGTACACAAAAAGTTCCCATGATCCACCGTTAACTGAAGATGCAAAATATATGCAATTACAGCGTGACGACAATGTTAGGTACTATACAAAATGGGTTAATAAATATGAATTTGATGGCAAATTAGAAAACTCCTCACTTATTAAACTTGTCAAACAGCTTAAAACCGACGCAAAAGGTCAGGTGAAAAAGCAACGTCAATTAGGCATTCCTCAGGCACACAGGTGGATTGAGGAAGCAAACCGTAGGGAAGAAAAAAGTAATAATTCAAAAGCTATGTTTTTAGATAAAGAAGACAATGATTTAGTAATAGCATCAGCCCCTCCACCCCCTCCGCTTCCCGCACCAGAATATGAAGTGAGTGGACAAGCTGGTCCACCTCCGCTATACCCGTCTGTCTCCGCGAAGCCAAGACCATATGTCAGAGATCCCACCGAGACTAGGTCTCGAACACGTAACTTAAGAGGGGATACTGAGTTATATCAAATAAACAAAAATTCACGAGCTATGAGTGAAGAAGAGATATGTCCACTCATAGAAGTACCAAATCCTCAGGCAGGACAGGAAGGGCAGGACCTGACTCTCCTAGTATATAGACCGTGGACACCGGAAGACATCCGGAAAGCCACAGAGGGAATTCCCCATCCAAAAGTTAATTTTAGAAAATTCTTAGAAGACTTGCAGGGCATGAGGTTAAGTTATCATTTAAATGGAGAAGAAGTAGAAAAAGTAGTTAGACAAATCGTAGGTCCAGATTGGCACATGATCAGTGGCAACTGGAATCCCCATGACGCAGAACACAAGCCACTCCCACATAGCAGTGCGGAACTGGATAACAGAGTGAAAGGTCTAACAGACCAAATCGCTGAGAAATGGAAGCCTAGGGCAGACTGGACTTGCATTAATCAATGCATCCAACAGGAAGGTGAAACAGTTGACAGATATTATGCTAGATTATTAGAATGTTTTAATTACCATTGTGGAATGCAGATACCTGAAGACCAAACATATGATTCCCCATATGAGCAGCAGCTAAAGAATGCATTTTTGAAAGGCAGTATTTTGCCTATAAGCAGCTTTATTACAAAGCACATGGTAGACTATCGTACAAGTAGATTACAGTCACTACTTGAATATGCTAGACATGCCGAAAGGCATTTTAACAGTAAAAAGAAAAAGAAAGCCCAAGTATTTTCCTGTAGAAGATGGAGCAGAAGTTTATGTAGTACAGTCTGAGAAAAAGGGCAAGAAAAATGCCCAGGGAAACAAACAATCTGATAAGCGATCAGAGGAGTTTGAAGAGAGAAAGAAAAGGGGTGAATGTTATAAGTGCGGAAAAAAGGGACATTTAGCAAGGGATTGCAAGCAAAACAACAAGGTAGCCATGGAAGATAAGGAGGGTGAGGACTGACTATATGATAGTCAAGAATCCCTAGAAGGAAGTAACCGAGAAAAGACAAATGCAAATGTGATAGAGGGAGTAGAGGATGTGATAGAAGAAATAGAGGAAGTGCAAGAAATCGCAGATGGTGAAGAAAGTGAAATTTTAGACTTAGCATTATTGAGCCTAGAGCTCTATTTAGCAGACACGAAACCGGAAGTTACACTTCTGGTAGAGAGGAGGGAAGTTAAATTCCTGTGTGACTCAGGGGCTTCACAGACCCTGATACATCCTTCCAAACTACCAGAAAATTCAGAATCATTTGATTACATATTAGTGAAAGCAGCTAATGGACAGCTGTATCGGGAGCCACTCTCCCATAACATAGCAATAACTGACCCTGTTTCAGGGATGACCCAGAAAAGCAAAATTGTTGTTTCTGCAAAATGCCCAGTAAACCTTTTGGGCAGAGATCTTATGCAGATATTTGGTATAGCAGTAGTTCCGACTATGCAGGGTATGGAAGCACAGCGACAAATGGATACGTTTGTGGTGCAACCGGAGGGCAAAACATTTTATTGGTACAGCCAGGACTTGGTCACAACTGGTCCATTGGCAGTAACCGAAGAACTGATGAACGTAGACATCAGTAAGTCCCCCTCCCTTGACACTGATAAACAGCATTTGTTGCACTGTACTCTGCATTATTGTAGCACACCAGGACCTGATAAGGAATATGAGCAAGAACTGTTTAAAAAACATGCACACAGATTAGTATTACGTAATCTGTACTGGGACACAGAAGGGAACAGTGTAGTTAGCTGTTCATTGCCCCAGTAATTCTTTGCACTCTATAAATCTAATCGATTACCACATGTTAGTTTAACTAAGGACAATAATGTGAAATGGGCAGACCTAGGAGAAAAAGTCACAAAGTGGGAAAAACAGACAGAGTTAGAACTGTCGGAACAGGGAGTACAGAAGCAGAGGCTAAATTGGATAACACAGACACACCCAGCTGTACACTTGCAGTCTAGTGAGGACAGCTGATTAGCACTCTTACTAGAAGAGGAAGAAAATGCCTTACGGAGCATACCAGAAACTCTCTGGTCAACAGGGAAAGCAGATGTAGGACTAATTCGTACAGCGGGACCAGTTATTCTCACGCCAAAATCAGCATTTAGACCTCAAAAGAGACAGTATCCCTTAAGGAAAGATGCAGAAGTAGGAATCAAACCTATAATAGCAGCTTTACTTAAGGAAGGAGTACTGGTAGAATCTCACGATTCACCATGTAACACACCCTTATTTCCTGTCAGGAAAGCAAACGGAGAATGGCGTATGGTCCAAGATTTACAAGCTGTAAATGATGCAGTAATACCTAGAGCATCTATGTTGCCAGATCCACACCCTATTGAATGATTTGAAGCCTCAACAGAAGTATTTTTCTGTGGTAGATATTAGCAATACATTCTTTTTGATACCCATACACCCTGACAGCCAACATTGGTTCGCATTCACATTTCAGGGGAAAAGGTATACATACACTCGACTACCACAGGGGTATTGTGAAAGCCCAACAATATTCGCACAAGAGATGGCAAGCAACTTGGCGGGATTTAGCCCACCAAGAGGCAGTCAGATTTTACTTTATGTAGACGACATCTTGCTGGCAGCCCCCACCCAGCAAGAATGCAGAGAAGATACCATAACATTACTACAATTTCTAGCCACTCAAGGACATAAAATAAACAAAAACAAGTTGCAGCTTTGGAGAAAGCAGGTTAAATACCTGGGATATGTAATATCCAAAGAAAGCAGAAAATTAGATGAAGATAGGAAAATAGCAATTTTACAAGCACCCAGACCGACTACCAAGAAGGAAATGATGTCCTTCCTGGGTACGACTAATTTCTGGCGGAGTTGGATTCCAAACTATGCCTTGGAGTCTGCCCCACTAACCAACTTGATATACAAGAAGCCTATGGCAGCACAAGATTTATTACAATGGACACCAGAAGCAGAATCAGCTTTCTGCAAACTAAAACAATTGATAGCATCCTCATTAGTTTTAGGATTACCAAACTATCATAAACGTTTTTTCCAAACTGTAGATTGTAAACAAGGTTATATGACATCAGTGTTAACACAGCAACATGGGGACAAGCAACGCCCCATAGCTTACTATTCATCACAGCTGGACCCAGTAGCGCGATCCCTGCCCCACTGTGTACAAGCAGTAGTTGCAGCTGCAATGGCAGTACAGGCTTCAGCCTCAGTAGTGTTGTTCCACCCTCTCACATTGAGAGTGCCTCATGCAGTCGCGATTATTTTACTGCAAGAAAAAGTAGCATATCTTTCTCCTGCTAGACATCTTTCCTGTATGACTATACTCTTGAGCCAACCTCATATGACAATTGAATGATGTACAACTTTAAACCCGTCTACCTTGCTCCCGACCCCTGCGGATGGTACACCACACAGCTGCCTGCAGGAGATTGAGCAAAAGACACTGACTAGAAAAGACCTAACGGATGTTCCCTTGGATAATGCCGAGGTAACATATTATGTGGACGGCTCATGCAGAAGGGGTCCTACAGGGCAGAACCTAGTGGGGTATGCAGTAGTTTCCAAAACTGAGATTTTAGAAGCAAAGTCTTTACCACACAACTTATCTGCACAAGCAGCAGAATTGATTGCCTTGACAAGGGCATGTACCTTGGCAAAGGGTAAATGTGTGAACATTTTTACTGACAGCCAGTACGCTTTTTCTACTGTACATGTTTTTGCGCAACAGTGGAAAAATAGAGGGATGATAACATCTACTGGTAAACCAATTAATCATGCGCAGTTTATTTTAGATTTGTTAGAATCTAATCAGTTACCTCAGAAAGTAGCTATTTGTAAATGTGTAGCTCATACCAAGCAATAGGATAGGATTTCAAAAGGTAATGCGAGAGCTGATACAGCTGCAAAGCAGGCAGCTTCAACTTCAGAAATATTTCTTTTGAGTGAGGAATTACAACCTTCTGAGATTTTAGATTTAGAAATGTTGAAAACAATGCAGACATTTACTACAAAAATAGAAAAACAGAAATGGATAAAACAAGGAGCAATTCTTGAGAAAGGGCTGTACATCTCCAAAGAAGGAAAACCGATTTTGCAGTCTAATTTGTTTAGATATGCAGCTTTGTTAAGCCATGGGCAGTGCCATGTCTCAACAGGGGGGATGGTACAGTTAGTGAACCGAGTGTTCACAGCATATGGATTTACAAACTACACAAAAAATTTTTGTGCAGCATGTCATGTTTGTAACAAGCATCATGCACAAGGGGCGTTGAAGCCTAAGCAAGGGAGTTTTCCCTGTACCACCGTACCCGTTCCATACTATCTGTATGGATTTCATAGAACTGAACAAATGTGAAAATAAGAAGTATTGTCTTGTCATTATAGATATGTTTTCCAAATGGGTGGAAGCTTTTCCGACCAAAAATCCAGATGCAGCTACTGTTGCAAAAGTCCTTGTTAAAGAAATTATTCCTAGATTTGGCATACTGGAAAAGATCTACAGTGACAATGGCACACACTTTGTAAATCAAACTATACAACAGTTGAGCCGATATTTCGTAATTTCCTTAAAGAACCATTGTGCATACCACCCACAATCCACAGGACTAGTAGAGAGGCATAATGGGGTTTTGAAAAACAAACTTAGGAAATTAATTAGTGAGACACAAAAGAACTGGGTGCACTGCCTGCCTCTGGCATTGTTGAGCATGAGAACTGTTCCGAATGCAAAGGGGTTAACAACTTTTGAAAAATGATTTGGGAGGGCATACTATATACCTCAATGGAAACCTCTCATGCCTGCAGACCAGGAGGCCGACAGTTCACTCGCAGAATACATGCGATGACTTTTAAGTAATAAACAACTTTTGCAGTTAAATTCTGTTTCAGATAAAGAACATACCAGACCATCGGAAGCAGCAGTAGTCCCAGGCACGTGGGTCTGGGTGAAAGTCATCAAGAGGAAGAATTGGACATCACCGAAGTGGGAAGGGCCATACCAAGTGCTACTGTCAACACCCACTGCAGTCAAGATCGCAGAGCGAGCATCCTGGATTCATCTGACACACCGTAAATTGGTTAAAAACTTTGAACTGGACAAAAAACTTGTTACTGTTACACAAGAACAAAATGACCAGATACGGAGTAAATAGAAATACAGAACAACCTCAGAAGTATTGCATGATCATTCTGTTAACTATATTGATAACATTATTCTTTTTGCTGTGGCCTTTCCTTTTTCCAGCCACACGAGCTGAACTGAATAAACGAGATGTATTACTCATAGACTGGCATCCGAACTTTAACACTTAACAAGCAATTAAATATGTGTATGCTGAAACTTTTAATGTTTCAAATTGCTGGATTTGCACAGCTATACCAACAGCATATGGGGGATTGTTAATGACTGCTGTCCCCCTAGGCATCAATGAGACCTGGGAAAATTTGATTTTTGATACTACAACTGTGAAATCACAAGACAAAATAGCATTGTACCTGCCTGTTACACAAAAGGGAATTGTATGTTTTTACAGAAATTATACTATTCAGGTGGGTTGGAGCAATTGTAATGTGACTATTCCTTACAAATGTTATACCAAAGCTAATAATGCAGGTTACATTTGTGATACAAACTATGACTGATATTTTGAATCAATGCACAAACGGTTGATGAAGTACAACGTAATCCTGTTCTTTTTAAACAACTATCTATCATTGATAAGAAAATGTTTCATGCAGGGCAAGTATATATTAATACTAAAGTAGAGAATTGTTATTTTGTGTGTGGGAAAAAGGCATACAAATGGTTACCTGAGAATTGGTCCGGCAGTTGTTTTTTGGGTTACCTGGTTCCGGCCATATGACACACAGCAGTTTTGCCTCAGGGAATAATTCGAAATGTCAGACAGGTCACCAAGAAACCTGGAAATCCAATCAAGAGACCTGAGAATCCAAAGGGACGGATTGAAGCAGGCTGGAGAAACCATAACTCCGTGAAAAACAAAGATAAACTGACACACATGGACTTGAGTGACACTATTATATCGTGGGTTGGTATAGCCCCTGCATATGGCGCAGTGAAATTGATTTGGGAGCTGAGAAAACTGTCCAAACTTCTCGAAGTAATGAGCAATGCAACTTTTTCTGCTCTCGAATTAGTAACTGATGAACTGAACGCTATGAGAACTGTGGTGCTACAAAACCGCATGGCTCTCGACTTCACCCTAGCGGTGAAAGGTGGTACGTGCGCTTTAATAAAAGAGGAGTGCTGTTCGTATATTCCTGACAACCAGCATGAGATAAACGACCATCTTGAGGTGATTCAGCAAGTGTCGGCCATGACCAAACCAGGCTCAAACCCACTGACGTATTTTTTCCAGAATTTATTTTGAGGGTGGGGTAGCATCCTAATGAACATTCTGATTGCCATTTGTGTGGGATTACTCCTATTAGGAGTGTGTGTTTGTTGTGGTATTCCCTGCATGAAAAGATTAATCAAAGATTTTATAGACATGTCAGTTTCTGAAACTTTGTATCAAAGTACTGAAATTGAAGAACTGTTGATAAATGAAACACTTTCATAAGTTTAAACAGAATGACTCTCTTAACTGTAAATTCTGAACAGAAAGAGGTTAGGAGAAGAAGCAAACTGTTTATGCTATTGAAAATAGAATTAAAAGTTTTAACAGGGGGGAAATGTTAGAAAAATATGTATATGTTTAATGCTTATTAGAAGCTAAAAGGGTTAACACATTTCATTCTATTTTATGTACAGCTTAGTTTTGTATGAAACTACATATGCTTTTCAAACTGCAATATGCTTTCTGAAACTGCAAGATGCTCTCTGACCTAGTATTTGCTAGCACAGCAAAATTCATGTTTATGCCTTTTGTAAATTTACTGAGAAGCAGGTGATTATCTGCTAGGTCAGGAAAATAATGACTAGAACAGTACTGTTTTCTATAATGTTACTGAACTTGAACAATCAGATCTGTTCATGTTTTGAGAACATGCACAGCTGTAGAAAAGATAGATACAGTTGAACAAAGACTGCTTGAAGAAATTAACTATAATCTGTACTTGCTTTGTGCTCGAATTAGCCATTGAATGGTAACATTGCATAGTGAGAAGTTTTATCTGACCGGTGGTCATCAAGGCCACGTTGTTTTTCTTAGGAAGTTTTTTTTGTAAACTTGATAGGCCAGCAGAAAATCATGGACAAACAGCTGCTATGAAATAATATTGAAAGAACTTGTGATTTATTACATCAGCTTAGTAGGCAATGTCTTGTAAGAAATGTATAAGAATGGCTTCACTTCCTGATTCTAGTTAGACAAACTCTGTTTTAGCACGTTTATGTCTCCTTGCTGCAAGATTAAAGTGCCTTAACCTGAACCTGCCGTGTGTTGATCTTTTTGAAGTTGTTTTTCCTTTGACAGGAATATTATTTCCAGGGGGGATGAAGATGGCATTAATAGTGAGATTTTTGCATTTATTAAGTTTACAATTGACCATCATTATTTCTGCAGGGTAAAAGCTGGGAGGGGGTATAGGTAGGGGGTAAAGTGAGAGTAGTTCTGTGTATAAAATAACTCTTTTTTAGACTGTCAATCATGTTAAAAAATATTACAGCCTGGTAGTTAGTATAACAGTACATAAAATTCATAAACAGTTACTAGATACAAGCAGTATTAGGAAAAAACAGTCAGTAGACAATAAGTGTATAAAAACATGATATGTACAGATTTATACAGTTATACATTACATGCTAATCTGGTGATGATACCATTATGCAATTAGAGATAATATAGTGATAAAAGGAGCCATTTAGCAGTGTGTACAGGATGTTGTGAGAGTATAAGCAGCACAATAGTGCATGGTGTGGAGTAATAGCAATAGTGAAGGCACAGATAGATAGTATGGCAAAGATAGATAATAGGCAAAAATATATATTGTATATGTTCTAAAAAGTGATAAGGAAAATTTGTAGAGGTGAAGATGTAAATTAAGGTGATTATAACTTAGGGTGTGGGGAAGTCAGGTTATGGATGGATGAGAATTGAGACATCTGCATTGCCAAAGGGTGGAGAGGTATTGCTGCAGAGATTTTTTGAAGGATGAGATGCTGCTGGTGGTTCTGATAGCTAGTGGGACAGAATTCCACATCTTGGCAATGGAGAAAGAATAAAGCATATCACCAGCTGGGACTTTAGGTTTGTCAACTTGCAGAAGAAATTGATTTTCAGATCTAAGTGGCCTGCTTGAATGGTAGTGGGTTAAGATGGAAGAGAGGGCTGGGCAGTCTGAGTGTTTGTAGGTGATTTTGTGTGCTGTGGCTAGCTGCAGGTAGGTTAGATAATGTGAAAGTTCGAGCCAGCTGAGTGACTTTAGGGTGGTGCAATGATGGGAAGAGTACTGTGCTTTGGTTGCAAACTTGGCAACCTTGTTATAACATGATTTAAGCTTGGACTTTAGGGAGGACAGGATATTGTTAAGGAGTGGAGCCCCATATAGGAGAGAAGGTAGGAGAAAGGTTGTGGCAAGAGTATGCTTTGTAGCATTGTTAAGATAGTATTTTTGTCTGTAGAGAGTGCCTAGTTAATGTTTTTTTTATATTATTGTGAATGTGAAGATTAAATGTAGGGTTTTCATCAAAAATAATTCCTAGTAACACTAGTTATTTAACTGGGACAAACCTTCCTGTAGGATGGAAGAGTCTTTTGGAGGTTTGGTATCCAATTTAAGGATGGGCATTTACAGGAGGGGCCTGAGTGGTCAATTCTTCTAATGTTGTATATTGGTGCATCCTTAATTAGTCTGGAAGCTACTGGGGTAAGGTCTCATTCTTGATAAATTTATACAGCTGGGAGGTGAGAAGAAAGTTAGCATCTTTTTAGCTTTTTCAGTAGTTTTACAATGGTGTTCATTTCTTAGGTTAAGAATGTTAACATGCACATGGCATTTGACATGGTTTGTCTGGTGGACACATTTATTCAGAGGCTGTAGCAACCAGAAGGAGGCCATATGCTAGCTGAGTCAGTAAGATGACATTCCTTATAGTATTCCTAAAGTGGCTGTATAGAAAAGGGAGATCTTATTATCCTAAAATAAAAGAGAATTATTTTTTTTGCATGTAGTCCAGGTGGAAAGGAAAATTTAGGAAGGGGCCTAACCAAATCCCTAAGTATCTGAATGTAGTAATGTTTGCAATTGTATTATTCAAATGACTGAGGATTTGTAGAGGTCTGGAGATAGAAGTGAACATTTGCCTATCATCAAAAAGCAATATCTTTGTTTTAGGGGAGTTATGAAATAATTGCTGTCACTGACCCACTGAATATAGACATGAAAAATCGGTTTAAAGTGTGAGTTCAAGAGAAGAGAAGAGAGAATGGTTGGGGTAGAATAAGACTGTGTCATCAATATAAAGCAGAAGGTGAAGACAGAAAAAGGCAAGAAGGAGCTTGTGAATGTAGATGGAAAAGAAAATAAGTGCCAGAAGAGATCACTGGGGGTGTCTTTCTGTAAAGGATTTGATACAAGAGATTACTGGGGGTGTCTTTCTGTAAAGGATTTGATACAAGAGATCACTGGGGGTGTCTTTCTGTAAAGGATTTGATACAAGAGATCACTGGGGGTGTCTTTCTGTAAAGGATTTGATACAAGAGATCACTGGGGGTGTCTTTCTGTAAAGGATTTGATACAAGAGATCACTGGGGGTGTCTTTCTGTAAAGGATTTGATACAAGAGATCACTGGGGGTGTCTTTCTGTAAAGGATTTGATACAAGAGATCACTGGGGGTATCATTCTGTAAAGGATTTGATACAAGAGATCACTGGGGGTGTCTTTCTGCAAAGGATTTGATACAAGAGATCACTGGGGGTGTCTTTCTGTAAAGGGTTGATACAAGAGATCACTGGGGTGTCTTTCTGTAAAGGATTTGATACAAGAGATCACTGGGGGTGTCTTTCTGTAAAGGATTTGATACAAGAGATCACTGGGGGTGTCTTTCTGTAAAGGATTTGATACAAGAGATCACTGGGGGTGTCTTTCTGTAAAGGATTTGATACAAGAGATCACTGGGGGTGTCTTTCTGTAAAGTATTTGATACATAGATTGATGAATTGAAACTCACTAAGAAGTGCTGGCTAGAGAGGTAGTTTTGAGAACTGCATAATCCATAAGATCAAAAGCTATGTTGTGACTGATAAAAATGGCTCCAGTATTTAGGCCTTTGTCCAGTCCAAGACGAATGTTGTCACTGAGTGTCCAGATAGCTGTGGATGTACTGCAACCAGATGAGAGGCCATGTTGCTTTTGAAAAAGTAGGTGGTATTGGTTGATGTGCTGAGTGTGTTGCAACTAAAGTATTTTTCCAGAATCTTTCCTAAGATAGAGGTGATTGAAATGGGACAGAGGTCTAATAGAGTGGAAGGATTTTTTTGGATGAGGTTTTACAATGGCATTTTTCAAGATATTATACATAATATTAAGTATAACACACAGGTTATAGATGTGCTTCAATGGAGATATCATGTGGTCTCTGAAGTGACAACTAAACCATGGTTATAAGTTATCTATACAAGGGGGCTATCACATTTAAACTGTTGGGGCATTGAGTAGATGCCCTTGGATGTAATAATTCTGAAGCAGAAATGAGGGATGTATGGAACAATGTTGGAGTGGTAGAAACAGTTTGGAATTATTTAGAATAAAGGATGGGAAGTTTGTTGAAATGAGAAAGGAAATCAGAGGCATTAAGTTGAGAAGATGTCAAATTTGTGCAGAAAAGGTTATTTCTTCATGGAAGACAGTTATCCACTTTTCAAAGTTTCTATGTGATTTTATTAGCGATGTTTGGCATGACTGTATTAGATGACTTTTATGACATTATAATTGTTGCATTATTTTGTACAGCAGGGTGTGGCATTGTATGTTTATTATACTAGGAAAGGCTTTTCAGAAATTCTATGCCTTATCTCTGGATTGAAGAAATGCTTTAAGCTCATAGATTAAGCTCATAGGCTAATCAATTATTAGACATAGAAGGAGTAGTACATTAGGCTGCTATATTTGTACAACTCAGGTCAAGAATGCTGTGTCCCCTAGTGCATCTGTTTACCAACTACTCAAAAGAGTTTTTTTTGTTTATAACATCTAGATATTTTCTTTATATCCTACATTGGAGGTATAAATGTCTCACTTTAATTAGAAGTGGTAAAAGTCACCCAAAAAAATGAACATTTTTACCAAAAATAGTGACATCTACCTCAGCTTAGCCTAAGTCCTTTACATTTCTCTCTCCTTTCTAGACCTCAGACAAGCTTTCTTGGGATAACACTAAGAAATGACATTTGGGGGTGGAACGTGCATCAGATGCTACATAACCCATTTGCTGTCTTTACAAATCATCTGCCTTCAAACTCAGAAAACCCACACAGCCTTCCTGAAGACACTGGAGGGTATAAATGTATCACCAAACACCATCATATTGGGTGACTTCAACTACCCGAATATGGACTGGGAACATTACTCAAGCCCAAACTTTCTAGCCCAAAGGTTCCTGGAGTTCATAAATTCAAATGCCATGGAACAACTAGTCACCGTCCCCACAAGAGGAGAAAATATACTAGATCTCATCATCACGAACATGGGGACAAAATGCTCCACACCGGAAGTATATCCCTCATTGGTGAGATCAGAAATCCACATCCCGCCTCCACCCCAAACAAAAAAGACCACAGTGAAGAACTTCTCTAAAGCAAACTTCACACTACTCAAGACAGGTGTGGTATCCTTCAAGGCCCCCGAGCCAATGGAAACCACAACCCAAGCTGCGGAAGCCCTTACAAATGCCTTCTATGAACACCTTCAGGACTGCATGGATCAGGCAATCCCAAATAAAACCAAGACTCTTTCCACCAAGGGCAAACGTCCAGTCTGGTGGACCTCAGCCATAAACAAACTTTACAATAAGAGGAGAAAGCTATTACATGATAGAGCAAAATCCCAAAAAGGGAAGGCATCTTTTATCAGCACTAGCAAGAAACTACGATCCTCATAAAATCATCCAAGGCCAACTTTGAGAGAAAAATTGCCACAGATTCAAAAGACAATCATAAGGCCTTCTTCAGCTATGTCAGAAACCTGGGTGGAAACTCCCAGATATGCTCAGAATTAGTCCAAAATGATACAAAAATCACTGAACCCACAGACATTGCCAACATACTGGCAGACAGGTTCAGTGCAAACTTCACCCCCCCTCTCCCCCCCCAAAAGGAGAGATAACTATCCCAACTGAGTGTAGCCTCCCAGACATCTCAAATGCGCAGGTGAAAGCTGCTCTCTCTAAAGCTAAGAACACAGCATCAATGGGACCGGATGGGGTCCCCGGCTGTGTGCTACATGAACTCAATGAAGAACTAAACCCGCACATAAGGCAGCTGTTTAATCTTAGCCTCACCACAGGATATGTGCCCAAGGAGTGGCGTACGGCAACTGTGGTCCCACTCCACAAAGGCGGTGCCTCTACGGACCCTGGTAATTACCGCCCCATAAGCTTAACAAGCCTCGTCTGCAAAGCTATGGAGAGGATCATAATGGAACTCATAAACAAGGACATAGGGGACTTGCAGACCTTGGACCCAACCCAGTTTGGCTTTGTCAAGGGCAGATCTTGCCTTTTGAACTTGGTCGACTTCTTCGAAACAGTCACCAAGGCCATTGATGAGGGAAAGGCAGTCCATACAGCCTACCTTGACCTTGCAAAGGCTTTCGACACAATACCCCACTCGGGTATTATAGAGAAACTTACCAGCTTAAATGTAAACCCATATGTCACAAGATGGGTTGCAAACTGGCTAAAGGACAGAACCCACAGGGTTAGAGTTGCTGGAGCCATGTCAGACTCCAAGCCAGTTACAAGTGGAGTCCCACAGGGCTCAGTCCTTGGCCCCTATTGTTCGGCATCTACTTCTCAGAAGTACAGGCAAACATAGGAGGACTATGGCTGACAAAGTTTGGATGACTGCAAACTGGGTGCCCTAGTGGATAGTACATCGGACACAGACATCCTTCAGAGGGTCTCACAGAAACTGATAGCTGGTGCCAGAGCCATGGCCTGAAGTTAAACGCAAAAAGTGTATAGTCATACCCTTGAAAAACAAGGTAACCCCAAGCTACCATATAGGTGGCAACCCACTAAGCACAGAAGAGGTTATCAGGGACCTGGGGACCCAGGTTGACAGTGGCCTCTCGTTTGACACTCACATTGCTAAAGTGGTTCGAAAGACCTTCTACATTGCCCACCTGATCATGAAGCGATTCACATCCAGATCAAGTGAGGTCATTGTTCCCCTGTACTCTTCACTTATCAGACCAATGATCGAGTACAATGCCCCATTTGGGATGTATCTCACCCGACACCTGCAGCAATTGGAGAGACCCCAAAAGTTCCTCACCAAAAGGATAAAGGGACTCCAAAACCTGTCATATGCTGCCAGACTGAAGAAACTCCAACTCTATTCAGTTGCATACCATCTGCTCAGAGGTGACCTGTGCCTGACATACAAGGCCATGACCAACCTGGAATTAATGGACATGCTCCACCTGAAAAAATCCAAATCCACCAAAACCACTAGAGCAAGAGACTTAAACCTTAGCACGGATAAAAATAGGACATGCTGGAGGGATAGATTTATCACCCAGAGACTCCCCATGCTGTGGAATAAAATCCCGGTCCATGTGAGGCAGAGCACCTCGCTGGCTCTGTTCAAGAGAAATCTTGACCGGTGGATGGGAGATCGTAGGTTTACCCCGGGAATCATCTCTGTGTCACTGCTGGACAGAGGCACAACAAACTAATGGGCACAGTATTTCTAACATAAGGGGCGGCGTAAGCCACATAACTTTGGGCTAGGCTTATAAATGCCTTAGGGCAGTTAGCCTAGTATAAACCTATGAACCTATGAACCTATTTACCTTTCTGGTACCACTTCAGTACTGGATCGTTACACTGTAAGACCATAATCCCCTACTGTGTCTGAAAAGCTAATCATCTGCCCATTATTTCTGAGTAACCATGTTAATGGATTATGATCTGTAGCTAACATAAATGTCCTACTATATATGTAAGACAGAAACTTCTGAAGAATCTAACATTCAGGTGAAGTAAAGCCCACAGCTCATGGTCTGAAGCATTTGGCTACACAATAAAGTCTTGTCTATAAACGCAGATGACATCCGTGCACTTCTAAAAAAAAAAAAAAAAAAAATATATATATATATATATATATATATATATATATATATATTTTTACATATATATATATATATATATTTACATATATATATATATATATATATATATATATATATATATATATATTTACATATATATATATATATATATATATATATATATATATATACATATATAACCTTATCTGGTGTACTATTTTTGTTAAGTTGTAAATGAAGTGGCTATTGTGTTATGATTTGGTGCAAATATTCCATAATACCAAGCTGTTCCAAGAAATGCCCTTATAAGTTTTTGGTAAAAGAGCTAGGCCATGCCTCTGTGATTTCTACCTTGACAGGCTTTGGATTAATCTTACCAACACCCATTCAATGAACAAGATAAGATACTTCTTTCAGTCCCACCTGGCCCTTGTTTACCTTTATACTTCATGCTGCCCATTTAAGTCTACACAGTATCTGTATAAAACGTTAGATGTATTCCTGCCCCTATGGTCAGATGGTGCTCCACCAGTTGGAAAGCCCTCTATACTATTCCCCACTCGGGAATAATAGATAAACTCTCTCAACTAGCCATCAATCCATATATTATCAGATGGGTAGCAAACTGGCTCACTGATAGAGCCCATCTAGTCAGAATAGGGGAAGCCACCTTAAGCAGTAGACCTGTAATGAGCAACATTCCCCAGGCATCAGTCTTGGGGCCTCTGTTGTTTGGGATATACTTTTCTGAGGTGCAGGCCAAAACCAGTGGGCTATGGCTGACCAAGTTTACAGATGACTACAAGCTGGGCACTGTCATCAATTTCCCTAGTGATGTGGACATCCTCCAAGAGGGTCTCACCCAAACAAATGACTGGTGCAAGAAACATGGCCTCATACTGAATGCCAAAAAATGCATCATTATCACCTTTGGGGAGAGTGACATTCCCCACAAATTATCACATTGATAACAAGGTCCTTAGCATGCAATCAGTTGTGAGGGACTTGGGCATCCAGGTTGATAGCAACCTATTGACCACCATATTGCCTCTGTTGTATGGAAGGCTTTCTACATGACCCACCTCATTAGGAAGTGTATCTCATCCAGGGACAAGGATGTCATAACATCCCTGTATTCTTCCCTTATAAGACCCATTATTGAGTACAACGCTCCTTCTGGCATGTACCTCAAAAAGCACATGCAGCAGCTGGAGAGACCACAGAGGTTTCTCACTAGGTGAATCCAGGGCCTCAAAAATCTACCTTACACAAATAGGCTAAAAGCCCTGTCCCTATACTCAATCTCATACAGACTCCTCAGAGGTGACCTCTGTCTGGCATGTAAAGCAATCTCAGACCCAACCTTGATGGGACTGCTGCATATCCACAAGTCAAACAACACTCGAGTAACCCACAAACACTACCTCAATTTGGTCTGTGACATCAAAAGACTTGTTGGAGGGACAGATTTGTGTCCTAGAGACTCCCCTTTCTGTGGACTAGACTCCCTCTTGACATCAAGCAGAGCACCTCATTATCTTGTTTTAATCACAACCTGGCTAACTGGATGGGGAACAGAAAATACACCCCTGGGATTCCACCTGTGTCCCTGCTGGACAGGGGCATCAGGTGCTGATTTGTCAGAACATGAGCTAAATTCTCGGCTAGGTTTGTAAGGGTCTCAGGGCCAATAGCCTAGTAACTTCCTATGATTCTATTATTCTTACAATCCTATGATCCTATGTCTTGGTTGAAACTATTGCATTCATACACAAACACAAATGCACACACACACACACACACACACACACACACACACACACACACACACACACACACACACACACACTAATAAATGTGAGAAGGGAGTAATAACACAGTTCATTGCAGACTATCACCAGCCAGACCAGTCTGGTGCACCAAGGTCACACTGACTGTACACTCTTAAAATAAACTAATCACATCACTAACATAGGCTATCTAAAGTTAAGCTTTTCTTCCTCTCTCTCTCTTTGTAAGTTGGTTGACAGCATTGAATATTCATCAGCTGTATTCAGTTGTCCTCCAGTACAATAATAAACAGTCATATACCAGTTTTTGAAACTGAATAATAAAATTCTTAAATTAAAGAAATTAGGCAACATAATCTTTTTTTTTTAAAACAGGTTTATTGTTTTAACATAAAAGAGAAATATCATAACAATTTTATACAAGTAATTAAAAATAGATATGATTATAACATTCAACAAAACAACTAAAGTATTTACAAAGACATCCACTACAATCAGATCAATTAATTAAACTAAAATACCATGCTATTGAAATTAGGATTTTTTTAACAAATTTTGTAAATTATCCCATACAATATAATAAGATGTTTTTCTAGTTGTTCTTGACCTAATTGTGTTTATTTCCATATGGCACACTATATTCATAACATTTTTAAATTCATTGAACGAAGGAGGTGTATCTGAAATCCAATTTCTGGTTATTATTTTCCTAGCCACTGCTAAAATAGACCATAACAAGGGAAGCTTAACCTTTTTAACACTTTGAGGTACAGGTGTGTTGAATAATATAAGAGATTTAGAAATAATTAAATTATCTGTAAAAAGAGCCTGCAAAAATTCATTAACTGATTTCCAGTATTCTTTCAATTTTATACAGTCATAAAACATATGAGCCCAGTCAGCATTAATTTCTACATTACATCTCTTACATAGATTATCTTTATTATTTATTTTACTCATCATCAAAGGTGTATAAAAAGATCTATGTAAAAATTTCCATGAATAAATTCTCCAGACAATGGAAGACGTAGTTCTATAGGCAGATTCCAATATATATTGTTTATCTTGTTGATTTGGTGGGTCCCCATTAATAGAAGTGAAATAATTCCAGTATGTATCTACACTGTAAAAAGTTTCTTGTCTGATAATTTTATATATGTATGAAAGTTTACCTTTATCAGAAACTTTATGTTGTAAATTTAATATCAAGTAATCAATCAGTGTTGGAATAGATTCTTTAACTGTTATAGACATTAGATCTATTCTATCAATGAGATGTTGTCTAAAGGTCTGAACCTCTAACCAGCAAGTTTCTCTTAGATCAAATTCTTGTTTTAAGAAATCTAGATTTTTAACTTTATTATCAGATATCAACTGATACCAGTACTTTAGATCATTATCTATAGCTAAATGAGTTCCTTCAGAAGTAGATAACAAAAGCATACCCTGAGTATACATTATAGGAATATAATAAAATTCCATTCCCTATACTTAGGGTGCATGAATATAAAGTTACAATAGCTAATAATAATATTTAATGGGTAACAAACCATATGTTTAGGTGTAATAGGTGAAGTACAAAATTCCTTTAGTAACCATAACATGGAGTTATTTACAATCATATTTTTATGTGTTAAGGAGATTTTCATGAAGTGCATACTAATTAGCTCCCAATAATCTTTCCATTTTGCGACATATGACTGATCTATTAATAAAGTAATAACTTTTACAATAGAAGAAATAGTATATAAATTAAAGTCTGGAAAAGAAATACCCCTTGAGACCAGCTATTAGTATGTTTCTTTAATGCAATCCTAGGTCTATTAGGTGCCCATAGGAAATTTAACATTAGTGTATTCAGTTTCTTGATAATTATTTTTGTAGGTGGAAGTATTATTGATTGTATTAAGTATAAAATCTTGGGGAATATTATCATTTTAATAATTGTAAGTCTCTCCTCCATAGTAAAAAACATATTATTCCAGGTATTAAAAAGATTTTGTATATTATGAAAACAGGTATTATAATTATTATATATAACAGATTTAATATCTTTAGATAGTATTATACCTAAATAAGTTATCTGACCTGAATTGGGTACATATTTAGTAAAATTACTAATGAGAATATTTTTTCGTGTATATATAGGTAGTATTTTAGTTTTTTCTTCATTGAATATTAAACCAGAAATACTTTTAAAATTCATCATTTTATCAAATAGAGACTGCATAGAAGAATTAGATCCTGCTGATGTAATTAGAACATCATCTGCAAAAAGTTGAATTTTGGATGTTGTATTTTCATCTATTTCAAAACCCTCTATGTCAGTACTGTTTCTGATCAAATTAGCCCAAGACTCCATTACTAAAGTGAATAATAGTGGAGAAAGTGGACATCCTTGTTTTGTACCTTTAAGAATGGGTATTTTTTGTGAAACATATGTTCCTACCTTAATATAAGCCAACGTTCCTTTATACAAATGCTCAATTAGATTTACAAATGCATCTGAGAAGTTTGTGCACTTCAGTAAGGTAAACAGATAGTCCCAACTTACTGAATCAAATGCTGAACGTATATCAAGACTAATAAGTGTTAAATCTTTCTTTTTCCTATTTGTAAAATCAATTAATGTTAAAGTTCTTCTTATATTATCAAAAGTATTTCTATTTACAATGAAGCCTGTCTGATCTATATCTATAATGCCGGGAATGATTGTCTTCAATCTATCAGCAAAAATACTCATAAACATTTTATAATCAACATTAAGTAATGAGATGGGCCGATATGAAGTACATCTAGTTGGATCTTTATTAGGTTTTAAAATTGGCGAAATAAATGTATATTGCCAAGATGAGGGGGTTATTAACTCAGTTTGGGCCAAAATAAAAACCTTATGTATTAATGAATATGTACTTTTAGAAAGGATTTTATATATCTCTGGTATAATACCATCATTACCCGGTGCTTTGTTTGGTTTAAGCTTATTTATTTGTGTAATAACCTCTGTATATGAAATACTTTTGTCCAATAGTTTAATCTGTTGTTTATTAAGCTTTTATTCATGTTTGTGGTTATAAACTCCTTTATTTTATCTTTAGGTTCCATGTTAATGTTATTATTGTTAATATTGTGAAAGTGATTTCTAAATTCATCTAATATTTCTGGTAGACTAGAAACATTTTTCTTTTCCTTAGAGAAAAGATTTCTTTGATATGGTTTTGTTTATTCAACCTTTTTGTTTTATTTTTAAGTCTATGTAAGTATTTGGGGCTTATTGAGTAAGACAAAAACTTGTATTTCTCTAGAGTTATTTTAACTTTATGAGTTAAAATTTCTTTGTATTTGTCATTTAGTTTGTTTATTTCTTCAATGACTTTCTTATCCATAATATTTTCTTTATTATTATGTTTATAAGAGTCTAATTTACTTTGAATATCTAACAATTCCTTATCCCAAGATTTCCTTTTATTATTATACCATCTTATACTTTGTCCATATAGATATGATTTTAAGGCATCCCAAACATAGACAATGGAGACTTCAGGAGTATTATTTATGTCTAGAAAATGTTGTACTTCTGAAAGTATATATTCTTTATAGTCTTTTAGTTGAGTTAAGTATGCTGGTATCCTTTTGATCTGAACATTATGAGTATTTTTTATCATGAATTCAAAGACAATTGAATTATGATCAGATATAGGACATTAAATGATTTTGGAATTAATTAAATATGTTACCATCTGGTAAGAAATAAAGACCCTATCTATTTTGAATAAGTTTTGTATCTGTTAGAAAAAAAGGTGTATGGTAATGATTTTGAATCTATCTGATTATTAATATCATTCAAATGATAAGAATTAGCAAAATCATTTAAATGTTTTGCATTAGATGTAATTCTTCTTTTTCCTATAGTGGTAGTATCACTTTCATGTAGTATACAATTAAAGTCACCAGCTAAAATAATATCTCTATAGAGAATGATATAATCTTATCAAGATGATGTTTCACTGTATTAATACCAATTCCAGGTATCCAATATACATTAATTAAAGTCTAAGTCTTCCCATTAATTTGTATTGTAACCATACAAAACATTCCTTTGTCATCCTGATAAGACTTAATGGTTTTAGGAATAGGCATACTTTTATTCCATAAAATAGCCACTCCTCTTTTTTTCTGAGTGTGCTCTGAACTAACCAATACTGTATATTTGTTTGTGGCTAGTTTATCAATATCTTTTTTCAAGAGATGTGTTTCTTGCAGGAAGACTAAGTTGGCCTTATGTAAATTAATGTATATTAGGCTTGCCCTTTTACACGGATTATTCAATCCATTAATGTTTAAAGAAATTCCTTTTAAAGATGTCATTTGGCATTTTTAAAACTTAAGAATCTTATGATCAAAATAACAAATAACAACATAAGTAATGTTACATCTCCTCCTTTAGGTGTACCTTTAAATATAGCTGTATTTATTGAATCTCTTATGGGATTTTGTATAGGATTCAATTTTGTTTGTAGTGACAATGAGTGTACAAAATATATTGTGGATGTCAAAACTATATACATATAACAATGAACAAGTGAAAATAATGTAAGGATTAAACCTTGCATCCAGCCTGGAGTTAAAAACTCCAACTTAGAGTAGTATTTACCACTCAAGTTAACGCCCTACCCTAAGCAGCAGTACCTCAGCTACCACCTTATCAATTTAATACTGGTTATATTTAACTTAAATTAACAGCTTTCAATTCAATTATCTAGCAAGACAAGACTTCACATTTGATAAAACAGCATCATATAAACTAAAATAAACTTTTTTTTTAAAAACTATTCATACTACTATATACATCTATGTAATATAATACACTTGTATTCAAATACCATTCAAATAAACTTGATATTAGGAACCAAGAGGAGAGAGAGAAATAAAAGACGTGAAAGAGGGAGAGAGAGTGAAAGAAAGAGAGAGAAAGTATGTAAAAATAAGTTCTAACATTCATTAAATGAAAAACTTTGGCTAATATGATTCAGACATTACATATATTAAGATGCATCTATTTTCTGTCATGTAAATGCAGTTAACAGCTTACCTTGAATTGCTTGTATATGAGCATTTTACTCATACTCATTATTGTCAATAGAATAAAATATTACATTTATAGAAGTTGTTATAAATCATACTGCATAGTTATGCAAATTCTCAGAAACACTTGCATTATTGTAAAAAAAAAAAAAAAAACATCTGCATTTTGTATGTCTATACTACTGCTTTAAAATATATCACAAGACAATTTCTTCCAGAATAGAGTTATAAAGTTATTTACGCTTGTCAATCAGATGAATTAAATGAGTTATAGTAATGTATATGTTTGGAACATAAGTTTTGAACACAGATTGGTATGCTGCAGTCAGGTAGATTTTCAAAAACACTTGAATAAATATTTCATTTTCTATGCCTTCTAAAATAAGACATTTACTTACTACAAGAAACTGCATCATTTAAAATCATTATAATTGACATATTTTATGAATTATAACATAGATATTTAAGTAATTATATAAAATAACTCACATTTAAATGTCAAAGAGTTAATTTTCCTTCACATAGTCACAGTTGCATCAGTTCTACTTTCTGGTAGAGTGTTCTTCCTGAATCTGTGATGTGTCAGTGTGATATTTGGGTGAAAGGTCAGGTTAACTGCTTTCAGCTTCTCTGTGAGAATTCTGAGAGTCGAAGCTTTTGAAACAGCATGAGGACACTGTTCATGAAGTAGCCCACATCCCAGATTGTCTCCCTTAACATTTTGGCGGGAAACTTGTTTAAAACTAGTGACAAACATTCATTTAGCAGTGTTAATGCATCTAAACATGACAAAACCTTCACGATGTACCCCACAGGTTACCACAGCCTCTATGCAAGTAAAATCAAGCCCAAAGTTATTAATAGGTAATAAAACTCAATATCACTGTCCCAAGTCAATTCTATGCAAATTTCATTATTTACTGTGTCTATATGATCAAAAGCATTTCTATATATACAATGGAATATTACTTACTGTTTATATTAATAGAGTTAAAAATAAAACACATTATTTACTATTATTTAGTTCTAATTATTATTAGTTAAAGCATGACATATTATTTACAAACAAGCATAAGCAGTATAATCAAGAAAGTATAATTAGGAATAGCATTTGAAGAACATATAAACTTTTTACAAGGAATAAATATGTTATTATTCTATTTATCATATTTTCATTACTCTTCTCTCCCTGCCCTCCCCACACCCTTTACCCACTACATAATCTAAATAGAATGTCATTGTTTAAACAAAGAAAAGAAGGAAAGGAGAAAAAAAGGGAAAAAATGTATCTAATTACTGACCTTACTTCTCTTTTTCAGAAAGAGAAACAAATTGAATAATAGTTTGTTATTAGTTCCTCAGATATGTTGACTGGTTATGAAACAAAACATTTCTTTGCACACAGAGAATAACTTTGATTAAATCTTTTTCAGAACATTTGTGGCTTTCTGGAAATGCAGGAACTATATTTAAAAAGATTAATAATGAAGTAAAATGATGGGAGAAAAAAAAGAAAAAAACAGAACAAATCATTTGTTCTTTAGTCTCTTCTTCCTCTCAGAAGTCTTCCACGAAGTTTCAGTTGCCAGTCTCTTTAATGAAGGACTAGCCCATTCCATTTCCTCTATTTTATCCAAAATCTTATTTTTTTTGATAAACAGTAAAGCAGAGTCTAAGTCATCAAAAATTTTAGGACCATCAGGAAGGAAGATTTTTGCTTGGCAGGAAACAGAAGGTATGTTTTAAACTGTGCTTTTTTAAGCTCCCTTATTAGTGGCAGAAAAACTTTTCTTTTAGCTATTACCAAGGGAGAATAGTCATTGTCAAAACGCACAGTTGTCTCATTAAACTTAACAGGAGCTTTAGCCCAAGCAGATTTAAGAACCATCTCTTTATCAAAAGATGATAGCAATCTAACTATAACTGATCTAGGATAGTTTTTGTTAGAGTTAGTATTAGCTATAGATCTATGTGCTCTTTCGATACCAAAAGATAATGCTTCTGGTAAGTCTAAAGTTTTAGGGAGCCATGTTGTTAAAAAAGAAGTAATATTGTTACCTTCAATATTTTCTGGCAGTCCAAAAATCCTAATGTTATTGCACCTAGATCTATTTTCCAAGTCATCCAGCTTTGTTTGTAAGTGTGTATTTTGTTTCAGCAGAAACTCAATGTTGATTTCCTCTTCTTGGATTCTATTTTCCATGTCATTCACAGCTTCTTCTATGCCTGTCATCTGGATCTTCTGTTGTTGCAGGTCTATATGTAGCAAGTCTATTTGTTTTGCAGTTTTTTTCTGTGAAGGTATCAATTTTAGTATCCATTTTATCCATCTTAGCAGTAAGTTGCTGGATTATAGTTATCAGAGACTGAAGTTCTTTCTTGATGCTGGAGACCTGAGAATTTGTCTTACTGGAACTTATTTCAGACTGATAAACTGACAGGAAAATTTCCAATGTGATTTCTGACAGGAATATTGTTAAAATGTCCTTTCTTTTTTAGATATAGTTCAAGAACTATATAAAACAAATATATTTAGAAAGAAAATTACTTCAAAAATTAATTTTTTAAGTAATTAATTCCTGTCAGTGTAATGAAATTGGTGGAGCTGAAGAAATCTGCTGCTATCCTGTGTTCATCCTTGGCCACGCCCCCAAGCAACATAATCTGAAAGTTAAATATACAGACAGGTGTAATACTGCAGGATAAATAAGGTGAAATAACAGTAAGACGTTGTCCTGTTCGATTCTCAGCTAGAGCGTCTTCTGTGTGGAGACATGCATGAATGGGCGTACCTTTGTTGAAGGTTGAGCGTCAGGGCCAGCAACTCGGCACTTAAAAATCTACTGCCAATCATTACCGGACCGGAGTTCCACTGTGGCGACCCCTAACCGGGAAAAGCTGAAAGACACAACATTTTGAACAGATGGCATTAAAATGCTGTCAGCTATCTATCCATAATATTTGTAAAGAATCATCAAGTAACCTGTGGAGAAGATGAAATAGGAATGAGGGATATATTACATGCTTGGAATACACTGGGAAACTGTATTACAGCAAGCACTAGTTCAGATATTATAAGAACAACTTGGACACATTATGGGGATGATTGTTTTGGTATATTATTGGACTACAAGGGCATTATTGCCCATGCCAAAAAATGTTTTTAGGTATGTATGCACATATTATACCAATGACATTAAACAATCTATCTGAGAGTTGTAACACTATTTAGCAGTTATAAAGACACTCACTAAAGTCCATAAATATACACTCATTAACTCAATGCACAGGTTGTCTCTCTTCTTATCTGCAGTCCATGTAAAGATTAATAAAGTCTGTAATTATACTTTCAAAGAGAGGCACACGCTCCAAATAATGGTAAAAGACAAATACAAGAAGATACTTGAACAACTCTGAAGAGGTGACCTGGAAAGAATCAATGCTGGGTATCACTCAAATGTCATAGTCTTTAGATAAATCCATTGTCTGCATTTGCTAAAGAAGTCCTGACCCTTCACTTTCTGGACTGGGCCAGAATTTTAAATCCAAATAATGTATCCCAAGTCAAATCTAGCATTTTGGCAGGATGTAAGGTCTGCCCAATAGTGTGTGTGTGTGTGTGTGTGTGTGTGTGTGTGTGTGTGTGTGTGTGTGTGTGTCTGAAACAGTTTCACTTTCAGAGTCATATTGTATTTTCACAGAAAAAAAACAATTACATGTTTTGTATAGCTTTTATATTTCACATCTTTGCTGCTACAGATTTTAAATATTGCTTTTATATTTTACATCCTTGTACCTTCACTGTTCTGTTTATTCATTTTATACACAACATTATATATCCTCTCCTTTCTAACAGTATATTATTCTGACATCCTAGTCTATCTGTAATTATAATAGTTTTACCTCTTCAACCATTGTGATCCATTTGTAGCATACAGTCATGATATCTGCTCATTCCAAACAGCAGTGTACATACACCTGGACTTTAAGCATAATCCTTTCTGAGTAATCATTCCTGTACAACTAGCCCCCCCCCCTTTTTTTTGTTCTTCCTTATGGAAAGTTTTCACTACCCTTAAAGCTGTAGAACTACATTTACTTTGTACTAGGTTACACTCTCTGATCTGGCTACATTCTCACATCTTGTTTCAAGATGATGTATATATTTACTCCATCCTAACAGTTCAGTAAGTTTGTTTATATTTTTATATCCTATACCATGTGTGACAAATAGTGATAATATATGTCTTTCCTCCAACAGTACACGTCTGTCTGCAGTGCCAGTTGTCTCGCTGGGTTTAGAAAAGTTCTGCATACAGGAAGACCAGCCTGTTGCTATGACTGTGCACCCTGTGCTGATGGACAGATTGCCAATCACACTGGTAGGTAAAATATAAATTTGCGTTTGACAGTTTCATGTAATGTTATGGCCTTATCATAGCAATACTGTGAACTTATTCAATATAGCCTATATAAGTTAAGAAGTGACAAAAGAAATGCCTAATAGACACTAATGCATGCAACTGTTTTCATAATCAAGGCTGAAAAAAACAATACCTTCTTTATGTTAAACTTAACAAATCTTCAGTTCAAGTCAAAATAAACGACAGTAAAATCTTCTACATACTGTATATGCACATTGTTAAACTGGCCACTCATTTTGGCAGCATAGACTAAATTTATACTATGTTTTTTCCTCACTGTTTTTTTCTGATTGTTTTATAATGTATCTATCTGTACATTATAACACTGTTTTACATTTGTTATTGGTTGACAAGTTACAGTTGTTCTTGAAGGATTTTTTATAAGACTCTAATGTAAGTCTACAATTCTTTTTGTACTTATATTTAAACACTCTCACTGTTCATTTTCCTTATATTTAAACACTCTCGCTGTTCATTTTCCTTATATTTAAACACTCTCACTGTTCATTTTCCTTATATTTAAACACTCTCACTGTTCATTTTCCTTATATTTAAACACTCTCACTGTTCATTTTCCATATATTTAAACACTCTCAGTGTTCATTTTCTTTATTCTTCTCTTTTACCCACTTTAATACTCTATAGAAGTTTAAAGAAGCAGGATAAACAACTAGATTTGGTAGCTCCACTTCCCCTTCATCTTCATTCATATACAGCACACCTCCTTTCACTGGAGTTACTCTTGAATCCCATATGAAAGAAAACACCAATTGTGTAATTTCCATTTCATATTTTTCTGGGATGATATACATATTTGACATATATGCTGTTTTTCCCATTAATACAGAATTCACCAGATAAACCTTTTTTCCTGAATGCTAATATACATGTCCTTCCCAGTAGACATATTTCTTTCATTTATTTAACATTTGTGGACTGGGAAAGTCCAACTAGGACAGAGCCTATTTTCAGTGGAGACCCAGGGAGAAATGCTCCAGAAGTATGTCTTTGGATTGTGTGAGGAAACCCATGTGAATGCAGGGAGGACTTGCAGATTCCACACAGAAGGCACCCCAGCTGGGAATCAAACCGGAGAACTGCTTGCTGTGAGGCAACAATGTTAACCGCTGCACCACTGTGCCACCCTTTTATCAAGCCCTCCTACTGCATCATAACTACATCACTTTTTCTTCAAATTTATCCTTATCAAAGTCACTTCATTCATTGAAAAATACACACCCCAATTTTCACCACGTTACACAAACCCTTACTTTTGTTTATTCAAGGCCATTCCTGTTTCATTTAAACATCCATTCAGACAAACCAAGCCCCTGATAACATTTATCAAGTGTAACAGAACTTGTCAGAGATCTGAGATGCATGACTAGGCTTAAAAAGTTCCTTGTGGTCATTAGCCTAGTAAACACCTATGAACCAATAAACCCCTCATCTATATTTTGTTCTCAGCAACTACTGCATATTTCAGTACTACTGGAATCACTCCATTCTTGTGCATGATATATTTAGCATCTTTCCTTTTATAAGCTACTTCACATCACTCACCATCACATTCATTACCAATATAACAATATTCTACTCATGGGACTTCCTTGTCTTATACCGCACTTCATGCATGTAACTCTTCCTTAATAGATATTTGTATATTAATGTGGTTTCTTGTATCTACTTGTATGGTTATACTTTTTAACTGTGGGGGGAGCTTTTCTCCCCGGGCCTCTACTGAAAAAGGACATGTATCCAGCTAGACTAGCCCGGTCAACAAATGTAAAATAAAATAAATAATAAAATAAATAAATATTTATTTTCTCAGCCATCCATTCTCTAACACTCTCACTCTATTATTCCGATATGTTGACATACACACTCTCCTAATTCTATTACCTATTCCATACTTCTCCATAACATCCCACAAAACATGTCCCACTTTATTTAATGCCTTGCAGATACCACCTGCCAAAATTTTCACATCCTCCCTTTTACTTATATCATCCAACATTTCTCTCACAACCAATAACAATTCTTGACATCCCTACCCTTTTATACCAAATATACTTTCTTCCATAATATCCTTCCTCCTTCCTTACATTCTCATCTGAATTATTATCTTAAAAATGTTATAACCTTTATTATTTAGTGTTACGGGTCTCTGTTTTTTATTTTATTCTTCTCATCTTTCTTCCATATAAATTTTAATATGCCAGTACATAACTCTTCATAAACAAACCCTTCCTTCAACTATTCATTCAGTATATTTAGAAAATTCTGTCTTTGCCATTTAATTAATTTTATGTACAGTCCGTACACAATACCTACCATCTGGGCTTGATATTGAATCAATATTTACTTTACTAAGAACTTCCAACAATTCATTAATTCACTAACAGTAACATTTTTCATATTCTTGCCTAATTCATTCTGGAGTTTTTTTTAACTTTCCATTTGTCGCTCTCGTTCTCTTTCACTTGTTTTCCTTCTCTTTACTCGTATACATATTTTCCACAAGCTGTACTACAATATTCATAATTCGCTCTTCTGTTATTTTAACGTTTTGTCATTTCCATCATTATACTAATTTCATTTTTTACTAATTTACCCAAATATGCAGATAATTCCTCCCTTTTCTCTTGTAAATTATATCTCTGCCTAAACAATAATGCCTTCATGTTTTATTGATTTTTTCCATATCATAATACTTTCTTGTACTATTCTCAAAATTCTGTTTTACATTTCCAAACATTTCCCCATACTACACTTTCTCTTCCTTCCTTTCATCATCCTTCCATTGAAAAAAATACTTTTTTAAATTTAATCCACCATTCAGAAGTATTTTATAGACATCCTTCAAGGTTATATGATCCTTCCATAAATGCAGAACTTCCCACTCTCCAATTTCATCCCATAATTTCTCATTTATTCTTTTTATTCCTCTTCCTATTTTAATATCCTCTTTCTTCCATCACCTCCATTCATATTACTAAATTATCTGAAAAAAAAAAACAATACAACTTTATTGCCATCTGCTACCACAAGCCTTCTGATAATAAAAAATAACTGATTTCAGATCCAAGTGCCCCTTTCTATAAATCCGTTGACTTTTTTCTGCAAAGTTAATTTAAGACATATTACTCACTGTTTTAGTTTGTTAGTTGGGATATTTTGCAGACACCTTAATAGTTATGAACATCAGCTGGGTATAACAACCCTGTGTTTCTAAAGGTTAGCCAAACAGTCCACTTATAGGTTCATAAGTTAGAACTAGGCTAACTGCCCTTGCGAGCCATTGTAAGCCTAGCCAATTATCCTTTGTGAGACTCAAACACTGCACCTTGTGTTTGTAAGGCAAACACCTTAACCATTAGGCCACCCTGCCATGCTAGCAAGACCATAAGAAGGTTGAAACACGCATGCCCACAGCTAGTGGGATTTGGCTTTATTGTCTTGAATTTGTCCATAACAGACATAAAAAGACAAAAGTCATGGGCATTCAGAAATGCCATATTGCTGAAACACCTGATGTCCCTAAAGGTTCATTTGCACATATCGCATGTGCCTCTAATACAAGAGGTTTAAGGAATCACACAGTGGAAACTCTAGCGTGGCTAGATTTTTCATTTAGTTTTTATTGATCAGTTTGTCTATGTGACCTTTTTACTCATTGTTTTAGTCTACATGTTATTACCTCCTGTATTATTTACATCTTTCATTTTCTTTTTATATTTCCCCTTAAATCACGGGTAAAATTTGATTGTTAACCACCACATCATCCAATATTTGATGAAACAGATTTGCTCTTTCCTTGCTAGTTTATATATATATATATATATATATATATATATATATATATATATATATATATATATATATATATATATACAGTGCATATAAAAAATTTACACACCCCTGTTAAAAGGCCAGATTTTTGTGATATAAAGAAATGAGTCCACAATAAATCATTTCAAAACTTTTCCCACTTTTAATGTGACCTGTAACCTGTACAATTCAATTGAAAAACAAACAAATCTGTTAGGGGAAAAAATATAAAAAATAAAAAAAGTACAATAAGCTGTTTGCATAAAAGTGCACACCCTTAAACTAATAGTTTGTTGAAGCACCTTTTGATTTAATTACAACATTCAGGCTTCTCGGATACAAATCTGCCATCAATTAAAGAGAAGCAGATCAATACAGTCAAGAGGAATAGTTTGTTTATTCCGCCACATAATCCTTTGGTACTAGCTTTTGAACGTTTATGTAGTCCCAGATAAGAAGAGTGGTTGAAACAAGACCGAACATTTATAAGAACCTGACATCTACAGAAGTTTTGTTTAAAGGAACTGTCAACAAATAGACAATACAGGGTTATGAAACCAGACAAGGGAGGTGGGGTAGTTATAATGTCAAATATAGAGTATTCGTGGAATATGCAGAACATACTGTAAGACACCGACACTTACGAACTGGTGTTCAAATTTGACGTTCAGAGGACATACAGCAAGATTGACTGGCAAATTTATGATTTCCTTTGTGAGGGAATAATTAGTCAAGATGAATACAACTACTTGACAGTAGAACATCCAGTCATGTCTAGTTTGTTTGGCATTCCTAAGATACACAAGGACATTACCAACCTTCCCTTTAGACCTATTGTGGCAGCTACAGGATCAAAAATGGAACCTTTAGCATCGTATATTTACATTTTTAGTAAAAATACTCTCGACTGTATACCACATATACTTAAGGATTCATGGCATTGTCTGGACTGCCTCAGGACCCAGTTAAGCACAAATCTGGGGGATTTCTGGTTTGTCACAGTTGACATAATTAATTTATTCTCAGTAATACCTCAAGATATAGGTTTGGAGTGGTTTTCCAGAAGTTTGAGAAAGCACAGTCATATTCATCAAGATAAAAGAAGTTTACTGGTAGACGTAATGCACATTGTCTTGAAAAATAACTATATTCACTTTGAGGGTGAATATTACAAACAGTGCACGGGAGTAGCAAGATGTGCTCCCATATACGCCAATTTAGTATTAGCTGAATAGGAGGACCAATACGTTCTGTCATCTACTTATGCATCCAAAATGATTATTTATTTAAGATTTTTGGATGACATATTATTTCTTTGGAAAGGTTCCCGAGATGAGTTGGATGATTGTATAGCCTACTTAAATCAAACTACAACTTTTTTGAGGTTTACTAGCAAGGTTGGTAAGAGTTTGATTGATTTTCTGGACTTGCATTTATATACAAGCAATGGGAGGATAGAGTCAAGTTTATTTAGGAAAAAAAACATATAGTAATATTTTTCTACATTATGAAAGTTGCCATCCATATTACATCAAGAAAAATGTAATAAAGGGACAGAATTTAGGTCATCTCGTATAGTAAGCGAGGATACCATATTTTTAGAAGAAGCTGATACATTAATTGGTTTGTTCGTAGAAAGAGGTTACCCTATGGACTTACTAACATCGACCAAAAATTACATTATTCAAAGAAGGGAAACAGATTTCAAACCTATTTTAATAGACAAACAAAGAGATACAGGAAAGGTCTTAGGAAAACTACATCAACATATTGATACCCAGGTAGGTATGGTTTGCAGTACAACACTACGTTTGGTAAGGTGAAGGAAGTCATTGAAATGGGATGGCACAACATATTTCCTACAGATATGTTAAATGCTATAGGAGATGGTCCAAAATTTATAAATAGTAGGGGTGCAAATATCAAGGAACTTTTAGAGAGAATTCCTAGACCTATTGGTCAAAAACCTGCAAGGATGGTTAAATGTGGAAAACGTAAGGCATGTAAACATATCAATGATGGTCTGTATGTACAAGTTGGTAACTACAAAAGGTCCCTGGTGTGTCCAGGTAATTGTAATTGTAACACGAATATGGTCATATATGTGGCCTCTTGTTTATCATGTCCAGCGATTTACGTTGGTATGACCACAAGGAAATTAAAACAAAGAATACTAGAACACACCAGGGACATAAAAAACAAGAAGTTGACTAATTCTTTGTACATTCACAGCAAAGATTGCATGAATTTTAAGAAATTCATATTTTTTGTCATTGACAGAATTTATGCAAAAGATTTTGGGGGAGATTACAAAAACATACTTGAAGTTAGAGAATGCCTATGGCAAATTAGATTAGATGCCAGTACAAGACCTGGCATTAATTACACTTTATCTTTGGCATGTATATTAAAACATAAAGCTTTAAGTATTTGAAACAATTAGTGTTTTTCTAACAAAGAAAAATATAGGTGGATTTTTTTAGGGTATATGTTTTGAGACACACTATTGGTAAACATTTGGGTTGAATGAGCAGTAAAAACATTTCTGTTCAATGAAAGTGTGTTGTACTGGTAAGAGTTAATTCTCAAGACAATTGTAATAATTTTATTGCACTCGGATGCTTATTGGCTGCAAAGTCGTTTGAATTTCATTTATAAAAGTCTGTTTAAATTTTATTAACTGACTCTGAGGATGCCCTAGTTGGGTGAAAGCACTAAGTCAGTTGTGCTTGTACTTGTTTTCTGTCCTATTAAAGCTGATGGTGGTTTTACTTTTGGTTTACCAGTTTTATCATCAATGAAAGAGAGTCTGATTAACCATAAAACTAAAGTGTAGCTGTCCTAGTAGAATTTTCCTGACGTTTACTCAGTCGCCTGTTACAGCAAAAGCCATGGTTCACAGAGAGCTTACAAAGTATCAAAGGGATCTCATTGTTGAACGGTATCACTTAGGAGAAGGGTACAAAAAAATGTACACAGCATTGGATATACCATGGAACACAGTGAAGACAGTCATCAAAAGGTGGAGAAAATATGGGACAACAGTGATGTTGCAAAGAACTAGACATCCCTCCAAAATTAATGAAAAGACAAGACAAAAACTTGTCAGGGAGGCTACCAAGAGACCTATAGCAACATTGAAGGAGCTGCAGGAATTTCTGGCAAGTACTGGTTGTGTACTATATGTGACAACAATCTCCTGTATTCTCTATATGTCTGGACTATAGGGTAGGAATGCCAGACGGAAGCCTTTTCTTACAGAGAAAAATATTCAGGCCCAGCTAAAATGTGCAAAACAATACATCGAGTCTCCCAAAAGCATGTGGGAAAATGTGTTATGGTCTGATGAGACTAAGGTTGAACCTTTTGGCCACAATTCCAAAAGGTACTTTTGGCGCAAAAACTACACTTTGCATCACCAAAAAATACCATCCCCACAGTGAAGCATGGTGGTGGCAGTATCATGCTTTGGAGTTATTTTTCTTCAGCTGGAACTGGGGCATTAGTCATGGTGGAGAGGATTATCAACAGTTCCAAATACCAGTCACTTTTGCCCCAAAACCTTCAGGCATCTGCTAGAAAGCCGAAGGTGAAGAGGAATTTCACCTCTCAGCATGACAATGACCCCAAGTTGTTGTTGTTTGTCTTTTCAGCTTTTCCCGGTTAGGGGTCGCCACAGCGGAACTCCGGTCTGCTAATGATTGGCAGTCGATTTTTATGGAGCCGGGTTGCCAGCCCAATTCCCAACCTTCAGCAAAGGCAGGCCCATTTGCACATGTCTTTCAGAGGCCACTAGACTGCAGGGTGGACATGCAGACTCCACACAAAAGGCACTCCAGCCGAGAATCGAACAGGAAAACCTCTTACTGTGAGGTAACAATGCTACCACTGTACCACCGCGAATTCATGACAATGACCCCAAGCATGCATCCAAATCAACAAAGGAATGGCTTCACCAGAAGAAAATTAAAGTTTTGGAATGGCCCAGCCAGAGCCCAGACATAAATCCAATAGAAACTCTATGGGTGATCTGAAGAGGGCTGTGCACAAGAGATGCCGTCACAATCTGACAGATTTAGAGCACTTTTGCAAGGAAGAGTGGGTAAATATTGCCAAGTCAAGATGTCCCCATGCTGATAGACTCCTACACACACACACACACACACACACACACACACACACACACACACACACATATATATATATATATATATATATATATATATATATATATATATATATATATATACATACATACATTTATATACACATATAGTTACACTTTAGAATCTCAAAATACTGGAATGTCGAATTTCAGTATCTCGAGACCAAAGTGTCGAAACTGCAGTTGTGTGAAACTGCAGTATCCCGAAGCCAGAAATGTCAAACCGCAGTTGTGATGGAGTGTTTGGTAAGTTTTATTTTTTAAAGGGTTTGGGGTAGGGTTTGTGTGTATGTGAGTGTGTCTGGAGTGTGTAGTGGTATGTTTTCTGTGTTTTGGTGGTTAGTGCGACCTCAGAGTTAGTATATCTAAGTAGTGGGGGTTGGAGGTGCAGGGGGGCTTGCTGCCCTGCTTTTAGCTAGGGTAGGTGTTTGTGTTTTTGTGTTTGTGTGTTTTGTTTTAGTTTCTTGTAGTGTCGGAGGTAGGTGTGTTTGTGTTTGTGTGGTGCAGTGTTTTGCGGTTTTCAATTTCGTGGTTGTGGTGTTTTGGGTTTGTAAGGTTTCGGCTTTATAGTCTCAAGATACTGAAATTAGAAATTTCAGTATTTCAAGATTATAAAGTGAATCTATATATATATATATATATATATATATATATATATATATATATATATATATATATATATATATATATATATATAAAATGCTACAATTCTCCACCTCACATTTTTATATTACAGACCCACAATACATTTCCACCCTACAATTTTGCTGTTTGCATTCTTTCTTCACTTGTCATGAATTTTAAGTCCTCTAAACAAATATCATCCACATCAAATTTAATGCAGCATTCCAGTGCCCCTATCTTTCTTATAGTTTTAATAATACTGTTAACATTTATTGAACATACCCTAATTTGTTGTTTTCCTTCTTTTTAAGTTTAGGGGAAATATTTTTACTTTTTCCCCAATTTAATATTTTTCCTGGGTTTACTTATGAATAATCCTTGATCCACAGAATCAGATTTTTCAAACTTCAAAAAATATTAGTATGACTCCGTTCTCCTGATCTCTCTTCCTGTGTGTACACTTTCTCCTCATCCGCCCATATATTTTTCTTCTACAGTTTCTTCTTCACCTAGTTCACCTTCTCTCAGCCTCTTCTTGGCTGTCTTCATGTTCCCTTTACCTTCTTTTTCATTATTTGCTGTTTCTTCTTGAAAATATATCCAAAAGTGTACTTTTTTACAGAACCTGCATTCAGCACGCACCTTTTTACTGTATGTTCTTCCTCCCCACACTGGTTACATTTATACCTTGTCACAATCATTAATTAAATAAGAAAAGTCCCCACAAAAGAAACAGGATTTAGAATGGCCAGCATAGTTATTTATTTATTTGGCATTTTAATTACTGGGAAAGTCCGACTGGGTCATGCGGTACCCATTTTCAGTGGAGGCCCAGACAGAAAAGTTCCAGATTTGTATGGTTAACAGCATGAAAAAAAATAGACAGACATAATAAACTCATAACATTCAAGCACAAATATGAAAACAACTCATTAGCTTGTCAGAATGAGAACTTAACAGACATAACAAAGTCATAACATTCAAGTACAACATTTCAAAAACTACACATTAGTTTGTCACAATAAAAACTCATCACACATAATAAAATCATAGTGTTCAGCCATAAATTATACAGAGAGCCTGATTATAGAAAGATGCATCATTATTTCCATAACAGATGATTATCATAACAATTATTAATATTCTAGAGGACATGATGAAATATGGTAACAGATTATACAGGTGAAGGCATAGGATAGTATGGGTACAGCAGCATAGGGTGTGAAGAGGGGACAGTAGGAATAGATGTGGAAAAGGTATGAGTGCAACCTCAGGGGAGTATGTGTAGAGGAAGGGAGGGCAGGGTAAGTTAGTAATGGGGATAGAGAGAGTAGAGGTAGAAAAAGTTATAAAAGTACCTCAGCCTGGGCTCATACAGGAAAAATCCAAGCTTTTTGAAGTATTCTTCTATGGAGCTTTTGAAGGAGTACATGTCAGTAGCAGTTTTGATCGTTAAAGGAAGGGAGTTTCATAGTTTTGCCACAGAGCAGGAGTAAAGGCTTAGCCTGGGGGGGTTTTAGGTTTATAAGTTGTGAGGAGAAATTTGTCTTCAGATCTAGGATGTTTATTTGGGATATAAAAGTTGATTAATGGGCTAAGAGAAGGACAAGCTAGTGGGTTGTGGATGATTTTGTGTACCTTAGTATTTTGTACATATTGGACCTGGAGGGGGAGTTCAAGCCATCTTAGGGAACGTACAGCTTTATAATGATGAGTTAGAAGGCTTACATTTATGGCAAATTTGGCAATTTTGTTACAGCAGCTTTTTATTTATTTTTTTCTTTGGGAGGTCTGTAAGTTAGTTAGAACTGGGGCCTCATATAATAGTGATGGCAAGATGTAGGTTCTGTCTAGGGTAATTTTGGTAGCTGCTGTGAGGAAGTTTTTATTCCTGTATAGCATGTGCAGTTTTTGGTGTTTTTTCTTTCTTTGATACTGTTTTGCATGTGTAGGTCAAACTTGAGATTATTGTCATTGTGACACTTAGTAGTTTGGTATGCTGAACCAATTCAATCTCAGTATTGCTGTCTGAAAAAATCTTGAAGTTTGTTTTGTTGGAGCTATGGGGTTTGTAGGTGAACAGAAGGAGCTTTGTTTTTTTTGGTTCAGTAAGAGTTCAGCATTGGGCAGCCATCCTTCTATGGAAAAGAAAGCTGTTGTGTTATGTGTTGTAGGTGAGTTAATGTGTCTGATACTTAGATGATAGTGAGGTCATCCGCATATTGGATTAGAGTGCCTTCACAGAAGTATGTATGTAAGTTACTGATGGACATTAAATATTTATGGGCCAAGGATGGATCCTTGAGGGGAGGTAGAGCCCTGCTCTTTTATTGCTTTCTACCTATCAGCTAGGTAGCTAGAAAACCACTGAACCAATGAAGTGAGGAGGATAGACCAATGCTGGAAAGTTCTTTAAGGAGTATGGGGTGAAATACCATGTCAAATGTTTTTGACAAATCTAGAAGTACTGCAGATACTAGTTTGCCAGTGTCACGGGCTTTGTTGACAGAGTCCATGAAAGATAATAAGGATGTTGAGATACTGTGTACAGGTCCAAAACCATGTTGAGTGTGGGAAAGTAGGTTGTTGTGTGTAAGATGGTGGAGAAGTTGTAGATGCATGGATTTTTCTAGAATCTTAGAGAAGAAGGGCAAGACTGTAATAGGATGAAAGTCTGTGATGTCAGTAGAGTAGCACCCTTATGTAAAGGGATAATATTTGACCTTTTCCATAGGTAAGGGACATGTGATTCAGCTATAGATCTATTAATTAAGATGCTAACAGGGAATGCTATTGTCTCTGCAGCAAGCTTTAGGTATTTTGGTGGGAGGTTGTCTGCTGAGGTTGACAAGGTTTCAGTTTTTGTAGCAGTTTTTTTTTTTTTTTTGAGAGAGAGAGAGAAAGGGATGGGCTGAAAAGTAAGCTGGGGTGGTTTGTTTGTTATGACTGAGGGGTTGGTTATGTGTGTGTAATGTGTAGGGTGTGTAGAGGTTAGTACTGGGGGTATTAGCAGAAGTAGTGAGTTGGGGTGGATGAGTTGGGTTTACATTTAGGTTGAATATGGACTCTAAAAAGTAGTTTAAAGATTGTTTTATGTTTTGAAGTATTGCCCCTTTTAGATGTTTGCATTTCATGATGGTGTCTTAATTATCAATTATTTTCAAATTGCATTTGATTGGTTCTTGCAGCATTTAAATATTGTATTGTGTAGCATGATTTGTATTTCTGTGGAAGTCTGTATTGATGAAAGTGGAGATTAAACAGTTTTTTTACGCTAAAGTGTTTATCGTGGTATGTTCCAGCATGTTCAGGTTTGCAGTTTTTTGCATCCCTTACATTTACTTCCCAGAATAGAATTTGCAGCCTGAATAAAATCATGGGTTAAATAGCCCCCATAAAGCGTCTTTACGTGGTGCTCATAAAACGGCGGGTAAGGTTGTAATGTTTTTAATTATTTTGTGTGTTACATCAGTGAGGAGGGAGAAGCTTGACAACCTACCTTTATTAGATTTTCATTAAGATGGTGCTAGGTTTAGCAATATCTGAGTTGAGGAGGATGTCATAAATATGTGTTGCTCCGAGAGCTATATCAGTCTTTATCTTATATGGTTAGTTCTTCTATATATGAAAAAATACCGTGTCTGATTTGAAAATATTTCCTAATTTCCCTGGGATCTAAGTTAAAAGTAACCCTCAAGTGGTCAACACTTGCTAAGTTGGCAGAAGAGACTGCACTTCGGATTAGCAGATGCAAGACTGATGTGCCTTTATTCAACTGGTCTGGCCACCAGATTAGTGAACCTCCTATCTTTAATGCTTGCTGGCCCCAGACTGGAGCATCTAGAACACCAAATAGATGACTGTTAGAACTCTTGCAGTCATGTGATGAAGTTTGGAATATTGCTGTTAAACACTACCATTGCTGCCTAATTATGAAATGTATTTTGGGGGACAACATCATTTTGTCTGCATTAACTCTACCTATAGATATGAGCCTCAGTCTTCTCCAGATAAGAACCAAAATGAAAATATCATCCCAAGCTAGTTTTTAGCAAACCAATCAAACTCAGTATTAATTAATGCCGAGCCACAATCAATATGCTTAGCAAAATCAGTATGCTTAGTAAGGAGCAAAATATCATCCCAAGCTAGTTTTTAGCAAACTAATAAAACTCAGTATTAATTAATGCCAAGCCACAATCAATATGCTTAGTAAGGAGCAAACAGTAATCTCCAAACGTCATTATATGTGCTTCTCCCCCCAGCACGTTCCAACCACGAAGTTCTTTCTTGGTTAGTATTTTGCTAATAAAAGGGTCTACGGCTATTAAGGATAAGAACGGGGAGAGTGGACATCCTTGCCTCCTTTACCTTTCTAAAAGGAAGGGGAAAGATAGGAAACTACATGGAAGAGCTCTGATACATAGCTTTTATACCAGTAATGGCGTCTTCTGAAAATTCCATCTGGGTCATGCCTTTCCACAAAAAAAAAAAAAAAATGCCAATAAATTGCATCAAAGGCTCTTTCAAAATCTACCAGTCTTATCTACATAGCTCAAAAGAATCCACTCAAATACATTCTTCTTAAGAAAATATATTATACACATTGCATGATTATTCATAATGTCTGTATAACACTTCTTAAAGAGGTTACTTACTTACTTCCCAGCTTGTCTGTCTGTATGCATGGCACATGGTTTGAACAATTATGATGTTCTTCATATCATCTGATATGGTAAGGTTTTGGCTTAATTCTGGGATACTTTGAGACACAGAATTATAATTGTGGGTTTTGATGAAGATATATACTGGAAGCTTATTAAAGTCTATATAATTAAAAACTGGATGTTATTGTATCCTCATAAAAAGCAATCTAACTCTTTGAAATGTTAGGCAAATATTCTAAGTGTGATTTCTTGACTACCTACTCATCACCATGGACAGTTTGCTTCACTATCTGTCTTTCTTCTTTCCTTTTCAATCACAGTATGTATTTCTGACCTCTTTACAAAAGATTATAGCAGTTATCCAGATCTTTAGATTTCTAACACTGTTGGATACTTGTGCTGTTTCATCTAAAGCAGAATTTGAACAGAACTAATTCATTATAATAGACTACACCTTTATTTTAAATAGTTATATGCAGTAATTCAGAGTTGTTAACTGATTCATTTTATTTTGTTCAGATATTTATGTTTCTTATGATATTTGGAAAGTTAAGTAATATTATTTGAAAAACATACACTTGAGCAGTTCATTTCTTGAGGCAGTTTTTACGTGAATTACATTTTTAATAAATCCTATTAAAGAACTGTCACTCTTGTTTATGTAATTTCCTTGTTACAGGATCATCTTTAGATCCAATAGCCATTATTTAGTTGTTTTTGCTATATTGCTTTTGTAAAGTATAAACCTGGAACTGGTTTATGATAAAGCAGAAAAAGGAATGATTTTTATGATGTGTAAAAGTAGAAGTAACTCTGCTGAAAGAAGCTAAAATTACAATGCAATACATGGCCATTAGGCATGGAAAAAGATTTCATCTTATCAGTGGCAGCAACAGATAAATCAAAAAGTATTATTTTTGAGTCAGGTGGATTTGAGCAGAAAGGAACATACAGTTGCACTGTTAGTCATAGTTAGAACTGTCCTGGTAAGTACCAGCTGAGTGAAGACTTATATAATGACTGCATTGTCATTTAACGTCAAGGTTGAAATTCAGACTTAAACAGTTGCATTGGTGCAATATTTTAATGCTTTTAATAACACAGTGAGAAATGCTGTCTGTAATATATATTTAATTATCTTTTTTCCAGATTCAGAGAACTGTTTGATTTGTTCATTTCTGGAATGGCCCAATAATAGAAGAGACAAGTGCCTTCCACGGCCTGTTGAGTACCTATCCTACAGCGACTCTTTGGGAGTAGTTCTTACTTTCATCTCAGTTTCTGGTAATCTGCTACTGGTGGCAATCCTTATTGTCTTCATAAAGTTTGCTGAAACTCCCATTGTTAAAGCCAACAACAGAAACATTAGTCACCTGCTGCTTGTTGCACTTCAGCTCTGCTTTCTGTGTTCGCTGACATTTATAGGACACCCAAACACAGTTACCTGCAGAGTTCGCCAAGCTTTATTTGGAATATCCTTTGTTCTTTGTATCTCATGTGTTCTAGCTAAGACTTTTATGGTAGTTGTAGCTTTCAATGCGACAAAACCAGACAGCAACCTAAAAATATATGTTGGACCATATCAGTCCTATGCTATAGTGTCAATATGTACCCTCACTCAGGTTGTTATTTGCATGACTTGGACAGTTTCTTCTCCTCCATTTCTAGAGCAAAACTTTATTTCAAATCCTGGCTTTATTGTTATTGAGTGTAACGAGGGTTCAGCCATTGTTTTCTGGTGCATGCTGGGATACATGGGCCTGCTTGCTGTTGTGTGCTTCTTGGTAGCATTCCTGTCTAGACAATTGCCAAACAATTTTAATGAAGCCAAGTTCATAACCTTCAGCATGGTTGTATTTGTTAGTGCCTGGCTGGCCTTTATCCCTGCCTACATCAGTACAAGAGGAAAGTATACAGTGGCTGTGGAAGTTTTTGCTATACTTTCTTCTAGTTCAGGTTTGGCTGTCTGTATCTTTTTTCCAAAGTGCTATATTATTCTAATGAGGCCTGATATGAATACAAAGGAGCATCTGCTATGTAGAAACACATAAAGAGATAAAACATGTAAACTTTATGTATAGCATCATCATAACATCGTAAATAAACTTCTGATTTGACCTGAAGATGAAATGTATACCCAAGTAATCTGTAAAGTAAAAAACTGTCAGATTATATTACCAAAAACACTGAGGTTAATGACACTGTTGGCCAGCAAATGAAACATAAGAAAACATAACTGATTTTCTTTTTCAATGTAACTATTTTCACTTGTATCAAAGATGCTGATTTACACAGAATCAAAATGAAATGCCCAAGTGCCATGATCCACAGGACTCAACACTCAAGAATTCCACAGAGTAGTGAAATAAATAAAGGACATTAATAAGGTTAAAGACTGCAGTGGTGGTGCTGCGGTAGCGTTGGCGCCTCACAGTTAGATGTTGCTCGTTCGATTCTCAGAGCATCTTCTGTGTAGCGACATGCGTGAATGGGCATTCCTTCGTTGAAGGTTGTGCATTAGGCCCGGCAAGCCAGTATGCAAAAATCTACTGCCAATCATTAGCGGACCAGAGTTCCGCTGTGGTGACGACACACAATAAGGTTAAGTGTTTTTGTCCAAAAAATCAGGACTTCATCAGAACTGATTTTACAGGTTGTCACAGGTTTAAGTAATCTATTTAGTGGTCACATGACTCATCCATTACTTAGGTTTGAAGTGTACTTGCCCACTAAGATAAAATATAAAAAATATTTAAAATAAAAATAAAACACTTGTTAATTATAAAAGTAACATTCTAATAGAAAGAAATGTGTTTATTTTTGTTAACATCCCAGCATTCTAAGAACTTAATAATAATAATATTAATACTTAAAACTTAATAATAAGCAACAAGCCATGTTGCTTCGCTAGGGGCGGCTTGCACCTGTCACCCCTGGGTTTTCGAATACTGGCTAAGGCTCTTGCCTCCCCCATAGTGCCTTTTTTAGGCAAGGCTCAAAAGACAAACCCACCCCCATAGACAACACAAAGAAAAAAAACTAAGGGTAATGCTGCTCAGTGCTAGAAGTCTAAACCTCAACATGCACGCACTCGAGACTCTCCTCAGTATGGAGAATAACGATATCTGTGCAGTAACAGAAACCTGGTTCAAGGCTCCCGAGAGCACCCCAGCACTACCAGGCTATACTTCATACCATGCTTTCCAGCCCCAAAACTCGGACCTAACCACAAAAGGAGGGGGAGTATCCATATTTATCACAGATACCCACATCTTCAGGCTAGTGGCACTGCAAGAAGCTTCGGAGACCATCCACGTGCAACTAACAGTGGGCAAAACTGCCTTTCAGTTTGTATCCTGCTACAGATCACCCTCCCAAACACAGGAACCTCACTCGGTGTTCCTGAGAACACTGGAGAATATGAAGGTCTCTCCAAACACTATTATATGGGGTGACTTCAACTACCCAAACATCGATTGGGAATACTACTCAAGCCCAAACACCCTCGCCCAATGGTTCCTAGAATTTATAAACTCAAATGCTATGGAACAACTGGTCACCACTTCCACAAGAGGGGAAAACATACTGGATCTGGTCATCACCAACATGGGGTCTCTACATTCCACACCAGTGGTATACCCCTCATTGGTAAGATCAGACGATAAACAAATCTCACTGGACATCCATATTCCATCCCCACCCCTAGCCAAGGAAACCACGATGAAGAACTTCTCAAGAGCAAACTTCACACTTCTCAAAACTGAGGTGGAATCCTTCAAAGCCCCCGGGCCAGTGGACAATATGGCCCAAAATGCAGAATCCTTTACAAAAGCATTCTATGGACACCTACAGGAATGCATGGAGCATGCTATCCCAAATAAAACCAAGACTCACTCCTCCAAAGGCAGGAGACCTGTCTGGTGGACCCCGGCCATAAATAAGCTATACAACACAAGGAGAAAGCTACTACATGACAGATCAAAATCCCAAAAAGGGAAGGCATCACTGATCAGTACTAGCAAGAAACTACGATCCCTCATAAAATCTTCTAAGGCCAGCTTTGAAAGAAAAATTGCACAAGACACTAAAGATAATCACAAGGCCTTCTTTAGTTATGTCAGAAACCTGGGAGGCAACCCCCAGATATGCTCTGAGTTAGTGCAAAATGACAAAAAAATTCACTGAACCCACAGACATTGCCAACATCCTGGCAGAAAGGTTCAGTGCAAATGTCTCCCCCCCTTCCCACCCAAAAGAGCAAATGTCTATCCCAACAGAGTGTAGCCTTCCTGAGATCACAGATGCACAGGTGAGAGCTGCCCTCTCCAAAGCAAAAAACACAGCATCAATGGGACCAGACGGTGTCCCGGAATGCATCTTACATGAGCTCCAAGAAGAACTAAACCCTCATATAAAGTCACTGTTCAATCTCGGCCTTACTACAGGATATGTTCCCAAGGAATGGTGTACAGCAACAGTGGTCCCACTCCACAAAGGTGGTGCCACAACAGACCCCGGAAACTATCACCCTATAAGCCTGACTGCATAAATAAAGACATTGGGAACCTCCAGACACTGGATCCTACCCAATTCGGCTTCGTTAAGGGCAGATCTTGCCTCTTGAACCTGGTTGACTTCTTTGAAACAGTTACCAAAGCCATAGATGAAGGGAAGGTAGTCCACACAGCCTACCTGGACCTTGCAAAGTCCTTTGACACAATACCCCACTCGGGCATCATAAATAAGCTCACCAGCTTAAATATCAACCCCTATGTCACAAGATGGGTTGCAAACTGCCTCAGGGATAGAACCCACATGGTCAGAATAGCAGGTGCCATGTCAGACTCTAAACCAGCTACAAGTGGTGTCCCACAAGGCTCAGTCCTGGGACCTCTCTTGTTCGGTATATATTTCTCTGAGGTACAGGCTAACATGGGTGGACTATGGCTGACCAAGTTCGCAGATGACTGCAAACTGGGTGCTATAATCGACTCTCCGACTGACACAAGCATCCTCCAAAAGGGTCTCAGAGAGACGGATATCTGGTGCCAGAGCCATGGCCTAAAGCTAAATGCCAAAAAGTGCATAGTCAACCCCTTTGGAAAAAACAAAGTGCCCACAAATTACCACATAGGTGGTAATCCATTAAGTACGGAAGAAGTAATTAGGGACTTGGGGACCCAAGTAGATAGCAATCTCTCCTTTGACAATCACGTTGCCAAAGTGGTTAGAAAGACCTTCTATATAGTCCACCTTATTATGAAAAGGTTCACATCTAGATCAAGAGAGGTCATTGTGCCCCTCTACTCATCATTTATCATGCCCATAATTGAGTACAATGCCCCATTTGGGATGTACCTTACCTGACACCTTCAGCAACTGGAAAGACCCCAAAAGTATCTCACCAACAGGATCAAGGGGCTCAAACAGATGCCCTATGCAGTTTGGCTAAAGAAACTCCATCTCTACTCAGTTGCGTACCACCTACTCAGAGGCGATCTGTCTGACGTATAAAGCCATGTCCAACCCAGAATTAATGGACATGCTTCACCTCAGGAAATCTAAATCCCTTAGAGCTGCATGCTCCAGGGACCTGAACCTCAGCACAGAAATAAATAGGACATGCTGGAGGGACAGATTCATATCCCAGAGGCTCCCCTCACTCTGGAACAAAATCCCAATCCATGTCAGGCAGAGCCCCTCACTGACCCTCTTCAAGAGAAATCTTGACGAATGGATGAGAGATCGTAAGTTTATCCCTGGGATGTCTTCCGTGTCGCTGCTTGACAGAGGAAAAGTAAACAAACCTTAAAAGGGATACCTTCTGTGACCTATTATACAGAGGCACAGTCAACTAATCTAAAAGGGTGGCAAAAGCCAAACATACTCTGGCTAGGCTTATAAATGCCCTAGGGCAGATAGCCTAGTATCAACCTATGAACCTATGAACCTATAAAAATAAGTAGGTATTTATAGAAAACACCTATAACACAGTGGAAGTTCCACATTTGTTAAAGTTCATAATTTGGCAGCTCTCAGTTTTAACACACTGTTAACAGATATGGTGTCATTTAAACCAGGAAACTGGCCCTCATTAAGCTGCAGCTGCCAAACCAGTTCTATGTACTCTAATTTTAGTTCCCATGAGCCTCCTCTGGGTTGGGTGAGAGCATACTCGAGAATATAACCCCAATCCTACTCCTGATACATTGGTATAGAGGGCAAATTCTAAAAAGTCAGTGACTCAGGCTCAGAACACAGGATCATTTTTTATTTCATTAAATTCTGTATCTGTCTCAAGAGACCACTGCACCTTGACAGGAACTTTTCTTCTTTTGAAATATGTCAATGGACAGGCAATTGTCACAGTATTAGGTCCAAATGTTCTGCAGTAACTGGCCAATGCAAGAAAAGCATTCTCCTGTTTTTGGTGGAGGTTACAGGCTAGTTTTTTTCCCTCTATTTCTTTTCTAGTTGTTGTCTTGCCACCCCTTTTTCTAGAAGGTATCCTAAGTACTTGGATCCCACCATACCCAGTTTACTTTTCCTAACATTTACAGTCAAACCTGCCTGTCTTGTGGATTTTAACACAGCCTGTACCATTAATTAGTGTGACTCCCATTCTTCTGAATATATGATCATGTTATTCTGGTATGCCCTAGCATATCTGGAGTGAAGCTTCAGTATGTTATCCCTCAATCTTTGAAAGGTAGCTGGGGCTTCATGTACAACAAATGGTGTTACTGGGTACTGAAATAAAATACTTGGAGTTGCAAAGGCTGTTTTTGCCCTTTCACAGAGGAAGGGGGTAAGTAGTCTCTGAAAATACCCCAGTGTCAAGTCTAATGTTAAGGATCTGACCTTTTCTGGGTTCTCAGTCCACTAATCAATTCTGGATATACAATAGCTATGAAAGTTTGAAATGCTATTCAGTTTCTAAAGTCATAATAAAAGCTGATTATTTAATTAGGCTTAGGAAACTTGGGTCACTTTGCAATACTTAGTATTTGTATTATATATTAGTAGGTTAGTTTTCTCAAGTGTTTCTGAGAGTGCTCCTTTATTTCTTAATAAAGGATTTTGTACTTTTTACAATGATTCCTTTAGTTGTACTTCAAATATTGATCCTGTGGTCTCTTCCATTTAAATTTCAGTTTGCACACCAACCACAGAATTTTCTACTTATTTCCATGGCTTCAGTCCATGAATGTGGCAGATCTGCTCTCTCTCTCTCTCTTTCTTTCCTAAATGTCTGATTTTATTGTTCACTGCACTGATTCCTTCCTTCACTTCAAACGTTCCCTGCCTTTTGACCAAAAATGTGTCTTCCATGGAAGGGCACTCTTGCCAATATCTAGTACCCTGTCTTAAACAATCCAAGACTGGCAATCATTTTATAAATTTGTATGGGCATTTCATGGGATCTGCTTACTATGAGCACTACCAGCTTTCATGGTGTTCTATCACACTTTTAAACAGAGAATTCTTTTATTCCCAAATTTCCATAATGATGTCAAACAGTCCTTTTGGATGCCTGCAAATTAAGACTTCAAATGGAGGATACCATGCCAAGCTCATGGCACGGTTATAGCAAACCATATGTAGATAACAACTGGTCAAAGTTTTAACTATCTGTAGTAATAACTTTTCCTAGCATGGATTTTAGTGTTTTATTGAACCATTACATTAACTCATCTTTTTTTAGATGACAGACCAATGTCTATTAAAACACTGACATAACCAATGTTGTACCCTTGACATAAAGGGAGTGCCTCAGTCGGTAAGTATTTATTTAGGGATACCACTCTGGAGATACCACTCTGGAGAATAAGGGCACCAATTCTCTGACAATAGCCTTGTTGTTCAATTTACACAATGGCACTGTTTGTGGAAACGTAGTCTAATATTACTAGCATATACTGATACACGTTGCTAGATGTTACTAGGAATCCCACAATACTCATAGCAGTAGTTTTAACTGGCACCTCTATGATAAGGTTTGTGACTGACGGGGTCTTAAATTCAGGATGGCATGCTTTTCTGATATTCTGGCCAAGAAGCACAGAATGTTTTATTTTAATTCTTTTGGTATGTTCATTCAGTAAAATCTGGCTAGTTCTCTTGTCTCAATTTTGACTTTCCCCAGGTGATCACCAAACATGTGACTATGGACAAGCTTCATTTTTAAATTTCTTCCTCTTCTTTACTTATTCTGCATAAGATGTCATATGTTAATTTAAAATAAAGGTAAGGCATAATGAACATATCTGGCTCACTACTCTCTCCCCTGTAGCCTTAGTTATATTCCTCTTGTCATACGTAAAGTATCATTTTCTCATTTGGTACGTTAGTTAAGTTGATTTTAGTAATCAGCCTCAATGAGTAAGTATGGTTCTCCCCCCTAAAACACTGACACCACATCTTCTTAATATTATTCCTTGCAAAGACTGGTTCTGTACAACAGTAAGCTCCTGCTTTACTTTCCCTGCAATTTATTTATTTAATGCATGTGTTTACCAGGAAAGTCTACTGGGCCATGTGAGCCCATTTTCAGTAGAGGCCCAGGGAGAAAAGCTCCACATAACACAAATAGTACATACAAGAAATATATATACAGTGAATATACAGTGTCAATGCATGGAAATAAATATTAAACAAAATGGCACAAGTTATTTACAAACATTATGCGAAATAAGGTGATGCGGAATAAGTCCCAAGTGTGGAAAAACTCCCTTATCAGCCTCAACAAAAAGTTGAGATTCCCTCATCAAATCCTCTAAAGCTAGCTATGAAAACAGAATTGCAGCAGATAGCAAAGACAACCACAAGGCCTTCTACAATTATGTAAAGAATCTCCATGGCAATACCCAGATTTACTCTGAGCTACTGCACAATGGTACCTTCTATACCAAGCCAATAGATATTGCCAATATACTGGCTAACAAATTCAGTGCCAACTTTACCCACCCCCCCAAAGAACCAATCACAATACTAGTAGATTGCCATGCACCCAATATTACTGCTGCACAGCTTAAAACAGCACTGCCCAAGGCCAGGAATACAGCTTCTATGGGACCTGACAATATCCCTGGCTGTGTTCTACATGAACTACAGAGTGAATTGGCACTTGACCTGTGCGCCCTGTTCAATCACAGCCTCACCTCAAGCTTTGTCCCTACCAAATGGCACACTGGTACAGTCATCCCTCTCCACAAAGGAGGAGTGACTACAGACCTTGAGAACTATCACCCCATTAGCCTGAAGAGTCTGATATGCAAAGCTATGGAATGCATCATCATGGACCTAATAAAGAAGGATATAGGGAATCTCCAAACTCTAGATCCCACACAGTTTGGTTTTGTGAAGGCTAGATCATGCCTGCTCAACTTGGTTGACTTCTTTGAGTCAGTCACCAGAGCTGTAGATGAAAGCAAGGTGGTTCATACAGCCTACCTTGATCTGGCCAAGAATTATGATACCATTCCCCACTTAGGAATCATAGAAAAACTCACTAAGTTAGGCATAAACCCCAATATCACTAGGTGGGTTGCAAACTGGCTCACAGATAGAACCCACAGTGTGAAAGTAGCTGACTCCAAGTCAGACTGCCAACTAGTTATGAGTGGAGTCCCACAGGGTTCAGTCCTGGGTCCTCTCCTGTTTGGTATCTACTTCTCTGACGTCCAGGCCAACACGAAAGAAGTCTAGCTGACAAAGCTCGCAGACGATTGCAAGTTGGGAGCTATTATTAACTCCCTGAGTGATGTTGATATCCTACAGAATGGCCTCACTGAGACCAATGACTGGTGTCAGAACCATGGCCTTAAGCTCAATGCCAAAAAATGCTTCGTCATCCCCTTTGGGAAAAACCCAGTTCCCATGAATTACCACATTGATGGTAGTCCACTGACCAAAGACGGGATTATAAGAGATCTGGGAACACAGGTTGACAGCAACCTCTCTTTTGATTACAACATTGCCACTGTAGTCAGAAAGTCCTTCTATGTGGCACATCTCATTACTAAGGGTTTTGCATCCAGGAAGAAGGAGGTCATTGTCTCTCTCTACTCTTTCTTCATTAGGCCAATCATCGAGTACAATGCCCCATTTAGCATGTACCTCACTAGACACCTGCAACAACTGGAGGGCCTGAAAAAGTACCTCATGAAGAGGATCCTAGGCCTTAAACACTTGTCCTACATGGGCAGACTCAAAAAACTCCAACTATTCTCTGCCTCATATCACCTACTTAGAGGCGATCTCTGCTTGACTTACAAAGCCATGTCTACCCAGCTCTGTTAGAAATGCTACATCTAAAGAAATACCAATCCCTCCACACCACACCCTCCAGAGACCTCAACCTCATTACCACAATCAACAGAATGTACCGGAGGGACAGGTTCATCACCCAGAGACTCCCCATGCTATGGAATAGACTTCCCATGCATGTCAAGTAGAACACATTGCTGACCCTCTTCAAGAGAAATCTTGAAGAGCAGATGGGAAATAGAAAATTCACCCCAGGGGATAACTCCAGTGGCTCTACTCAACAGAGGCACTGGGAACTAAGGTCAGGTGGCACAATACCAGGGTAATCCTATGGCTAGGCTTGTAAAGGTCCCAGGGCCATCAGCCTAGTACACGCCTGTGAACCTATTACACATCAACATTGCATACAATTTGATCATTGAGAATGGAGTTAGTCAGGTAGGGTAGCAGTTTTGATTGTTACTTGTTGGGGGTTTGTAGGCATAAGCAGTTGAATTCACCAAGTCAGAGAGAGCTCCTAAGGAGTGATATTGTAGAGGATGTAGTGGATCAGGTGTTAGGAGGTACTATTTTGGCACAAGTACATTGCCAGAGAGAAGAGAGGTGTGATCTGACAGACTTCTTAAAGAGAGCAGGATTACTGATTCTTCTGATAGAAGGTGGGAGGGCATTCCATAGTTTTGAGATTGTAAAAGAGTACAGCATTTGACCAGCTGCAAGGTTAGTTTTTTTAACTTTCAGCATCATTGTGTTTTGGATCTTAGTGGCCCGTTAGGGTGGTATGTAGTCAATAAGGAGGAGAGGGAGGGGCAAGTGGAAGGCTTGTATACGAGTTTATGTGTAGTGGTTAATTGTGAATAAGTGAGGTAGTGCATGAGTTCAAGCCATTTTAGCTGTTTTAGAGTTAAACAGTGGTGTGCTGAGTTTTTTGAATTTGTTACAAATTTGGCAATCTTGTTGTAACATTAGTCCAGTTTGGTTTTCAGGGAGGACTGGATATTGGTGAGGACTGGGGCACCATATAGTAGAGATGGTAGCAGAAAGGATGATTCTAGAGCTTTTTTTAGCAGTAATATTATGGTAGTATTTGTGTCTATAGAGGGTACATAATTTTCAATGTGTTTTTTTGATGTTGCTATGGATATGGAGGTCAAATGTTAGATTTTCATCAATAATAACTCCTAGTAGTTGGGAACTTGGAATGACTTCAATGAGAGTATTATTATGGGATTGGACAGAAAAATCATTCTTCTTTAGAGCAGTAGTTTTTTTTGGGTGGGGGGGAGATATTAGAAGTTCAGTTTTGTTTTTGTTGAGGACTTTCTTTCTAAGTTGCCCTTTCTCTGTAAAGGGTATTTCAGAAAAAACATTATCTTCGATTTTACTTTTTCCTTACTTGCAGGTGCATGTTACAGTGAGCCTCTATATGTCTGAATTTTCTGCTTTACACTAATATAGTGTCTAATCTCTCTAGTTTTCTGCCTGTCTCACTTTTATTATTTATTTTCACCTGAACATTTTCACTTAAGTGACCTTCTTCATCTTTTCGTTTTATCTGCTTCCGTGCTAGTGCATGCTTCTTCTATGTTACTGGGTAGATGCCCTTCTTGGACTGAGATGTTCTTCACAGCTTCCTATTTCATTTTCAGTTCCCATACTGGCATCTCTTAACAGTTGTGAGTTCCTGTTGTTCTAACACAGGGGCTGCTGGCAGATATGATCATTTCAACTATCTAACCAGAACCAAATTCTGTATCCATTTGTAGATTCTATGATTCTGGATCTATATGAGTATCATGACCTTGCCACTCTTATCTTGAACAGAGGTACCAACGTGCTTCTATAACAATTTCTTTTAAAGTCCATCAGTCTGTCACATTGCAGATGTTAATTTTCCCTCCAACCCTATTTATCACAATGATTCAAAATGCATAAAATATTTTCTTGATATTATATCATCAGCCAAATCCAGGGTTGCAGATACACGGTATAGCAGTACAGTAAACTCTTGGTTAGCTGTACTGCCTTTGACAATCCTTTGACATGGCAAACCACAGTATGCTTCTCAAAACTCTATCTGCCCTAAATATATGTTCCTCCTCTATATCATGGTTCAACAGGTATTTATCAGGCTGTCAGCAAGCAGTTCTCTGGCAGGACCAATTGTCCCCCCTGTTACCAGTAACCATAGGAGTCCCTCAAGGGTCCATCCTTGGCCCATTGTTGTTCTTTCAATTTACTTATCAGATCTCTTCATCCTCACCCTCTGCCTCAGTAGTACAATACGCAGATGAATTGCAAACCCTAACCCAAAACAACTTCACCCTAGCCAAAACTTGGTTCACTAACATCAAACTTCTTCTTAATCCCAAAAAAAACCTAATTATTTTTGGCCCAGGGAGATCTCCTCCCCGAAATAATAATTTCACCATCAACTCCAAAGAAAACATTCAAATCAGTCCAACCACACACACCAAACTGCTAGGTGTAGAAATAGACAACAAACTGAAATTTGACATCCACATAGCACAAACCCTCAGGAAAGTTGACAAAAAGCTTGGACTCCTCTAAAGCAACAAATGCTTTATCACTAAACATATCAAAGCAACCATTGCAAAGACTCATCTTCTATCCATCCTCCTATATGCCTCTCCCATTTTGACTAATCTCCGCCAGACCGATCTAAACAAAATGGAATCTTGCTATAATAAGATTGCCAAATTTGCTACTGAAGCCTCATATAGGTCCCACCACTGTCTAGCCCTTAAGCAGCTCAACTGGCTTGAGTTGCCTCATATACTTCTACTCAATCAACTCTCTATAGCACACAAACTCTACTATTTCCCTGATAAAACCCCAGTACTTCAGCATCTAATTCAACCTCACATTCCCTCTAGAGCCTTAAGATCTAGTAACCAGAAACTCATAACTGTCATCAAGCATAAAAATGATGCTGGTAAATCCGTCTTTCCTAGCTGTGCTTTTTTTCTTGGTTTCCTAGCATCATTGCCAAAAACTGGAACACACTGCCAAGCCACATTACTTCTATTGCCTCCACTTTTCATTTAAACAAAACTCCTGAAAGCCCACTATCTAAATGACTGGCCATGCTCATGCCACTCCCCAGGTTAATCTATACCATGCGAATGTCTCAGGGTTTCAGCTATGTGCAAACAGTTTTCTCCTGAAAGCTTGTTAACTCATTGATATTTACCTTACTGAACTTATAACTGTAAAAAAACATATCTATGTTGTTTTAAGTTTATCATGCACCTTAATTATTTTTTTTTTGTAAGAGTTGTTAATCTCTATCATATTGTGTATGAATGCTATATGTTTGCTCTATTTTTTTGCTCATTCATGTATTGTATTATATTGTACTGTGTTACTTGTGGAGCTTTTCTCCCGGGCCTCCACTGAAAATGGACCTGTGTCTAGTCAGACTTTCCCAATAAACAAATGTAAAATAAAATAAATAAAAAAAAGAACAGAACTCAAGCAACTGGCACTCTTAAGCAACTGGCAAAAATATTAAAGAAATACAGTACAATTTTCATGTCTTGCACTCTCTGTTTTCCTCCACAGAAACATATCTTATGTTTTTAGTGTTTTAGAGTTTTAAAAACGAAGACAGGAATAAATTCCTTCTCTCCTCAACCTGATGATAAGCCAAACCAAACAGATAGTATAGGGTACTGTTAAATAAAATAAGATTTCAATACACAGGAGGGTCAGGTTAAAAAGTTTACTAGTGTACACCAGGAGGCAAAAAACGTACAAGTACAGAATTTTGTCTGACATGAAACAGGAAGCACACAATTTTATATAGGTTTAACATTTAAGCTATGCCCACCTTACTGACGTGATATGTCACAGGGCATCTACATCACTTTAGCTTACAGTCTTCTATTCATAAAGCTGTTGATGCTGTATATTTTAAAAAAAACTTTTCCTCTAGATACAATACGGCCTTGCTATCCAGCTGGTCAGACATAATGTCTTTCTGTAAAGTTACTTCTTCAAGGTTTCATATCAGTTCGAATACAATAGCAGATTCAGTCTTTTAATACACGTCTTTGTTCTCTGTTACACTTTCTCACACAGCTGTGTGCTATCTCAGTAACACATATACAAGGCCAAATCATTCCAACAGGAAAGATTTCATTATTTCACACATTTAATTTCCTGACCCAGCAGATAATCACTTGTGAAAAGCATAAACATTAAAACTTGCTAAGCTAGCATTCTGCCAGGGTCAAAGATCAGCTTTGCTTCAAGCCACACTGCAGTTTCAAAACTACTTACATTTGCACATGAATTAATCCTTACTGTTATATGATTAATAGAATAAAATGCATTATATACTACTTTGATTTTAAACTAGCATTTCTCATATATTCAAATACACATTTTTCTAACATTTTCCCCCCTATTAATACTTTTTATTCTATTTTGAAGTATGCATAGTGTCATTTCATCTCCTAACCTTTTCCACTTAGGATTTTCAGCTAGGTGAGTCATTCAATCTATACTTCAGAAAAAATGTCATCTGAGATCAATCTTTCAATCTCAATATCTTGGTACAAAGTTTCAGTAACAGATACATCAATAAAATCTTTGATTAATCTTTTCATGCAGGGAATTCCACAGCAAACACATGCTCCTGTTAGGAGTATACCCACACAAATGGCAATCAGAATATTCATTAGGATGGAACCCCACCCCCCAAATAGATTCTGGAAAAAGTCCATCAGTGGGTTTGGGCCTGGTTCAGTCATGGCTGATACTTGCTGAATTACCTCTAGGTGGTTATTGATCTCATGACGATTGTCAGAAATATAAGCACAGCATTCTTCTTTGATAAGCGCACACGTACCACCTCTTACCGCTAGGGTGAAGTCAAGAGCCATTCGATTTTGTAGCACAACAGTTCTCATTGCATTCAGTTCATCAGTCACCAGTTCTAGGGCGGAAAAAGTTGCATTACTCATTACTTCAAGAAGTTTCGACAACTTCCTCAGCTCCCAGATTGATTTGACTGCTCCATAGGCTGGGAATATTCCTGCCCAGGATATAACACTGTCACTCAAGTCCATATGAGTCAATTTGCTTTTGTCTTTCACGGCATTATGATCTTTTCAGCCAGCTTCGATCTTTCCGACTGGATTCACAGGTTTTTCAACTGGACCTTCAGGTTTTTGAGCTGCTTCTCTCACGTTTCGTATCTTACCCAAAGGTAATTCTGCAGTATGTCTTATTGCCGGAACCAAATAACCCAAAAAACAACTGCCGGACCAATTCTCAGGTAACCATTTATACGCCTTTTTCCCACAAATAAAATAACAGTTTTCTACTTTAGTACTAATACGCATCAGCCCTGCATGAAACATTTTCTGATCTATAACTGACAATTGTTTAAACAAAACTGGATTTTTGCGAATGTCATTCATAGTTGTTTTCAATGAGTTCAAATACGAGTCATAATTAGTATTGCAAAAAGTACTGCTATTACCATTCTTAATGTAACATTGGTAAGATATGGTTATATTACAATTGCTCCAGCCCACCTGGAGGGTATCATTTTTATAAAAACATACAACACCTTTTTGTGTGACAGGTAAAAATAAAGCTATTTTCTCCTGTGATCTCACAGTTCCTGTATCGAAAAGTAAATTCTCCCAAGTCTCATTTATCCCCAAAGGGACAGTGGACATTATCAGTCCTCCATATGCTGTTGGTATAGCTGTACAAACCCAGCAATTTGAAATGTTCATAGTCTCTGCATATACACGTTTCATGGTTAGGTATGTGTTAAAATTTGGATGCCAGTCTATAGACGTATCATCACGCCTTCCCACTTTCACTTGTGTGGTTGTGTGTAGGATAAACCACAACAAGAGGAAAATTGTCACAATTACAGTCAATAAATGTACACTCAACAAAATGATTATGCAACATCTCTGGGGTTGATCTAAATTTCTATTCGCTTTGTTTTTGGCCATCTCGGTCTGGTTGTGTATCAGTCACAACGTTTTTATCAAGTTGAAAGTTCTTTACCGGTTTACAATTTGTCAAATGAACCCAGGACGTCCTCTCGGCCACTCTGACTGCAGTAGGCATTGCCAACAGAACCTGGTACGGTCCCTCCCACTTTGGACTCGCCCAATTCTTCCTTTTCATCACTTTCAGCCAAACGTATGTCCCAGGAGCTAAGACTGCTTCCACCAGTCTGGTCTGTTCCTTATCTGAAAAAGAGTTAAACTGCAAAACAGATTTATTTGTTAACAGTTTCCTCATATAACTAGCTAATGAACTGTCAGCCTCTTGCTCTGCAGGCATAAGAGCTTTCCACTGAGGCACATGATATGCTCTCCCAAAAACCATTTCAAAGGGAATCAAACCTTTTACATTTGGAACCATTCTCATACTCAGCAGTGCTAAAGGCAGACAGTGTAGCCAGTTCTTTTGGGTCTCCTCAACTAGCTTCCTAAGTTTACTTTTTAGGGTACCATTGTACCTTTCCACCAGTCCTGCTGACTGTGGGTGATAGGCACAATGGTTCTTTAAGGAGATACCAAAAAATCTCCCAAGTTGGTGGATTGTCTGGTTTACGAAATGTGTGCCGTTGTCACTATAAATCCTTTCCGGAATGCCAAATCTAGGGATTACTTCTTTTATCAGGGCTTTCGCCACTTTTGCTGCATCCGGGTTTTTGGTTGGAAAAGCTTCTACCCATTTAGAAAACATGTCTACAATAACTAAACAAAACGTTTTCCCTTCACATTTATTCAATTCCATGAAATCCATACAAATAGTATGGAACGGGTATGGTGGTATAGAAAAACTTCCTTGCTTGGTTTTAAATGCCCCTTGTGCATGATGCTTGTTACAAGTATGACAAGCTGCACAAATTTTTTTTGTGTAGTTTGTGTATCCATATGTTTGGAATATTCGATTTACTAACTGTACCATCCCCCCTGTTGAGACATGGCACTGCCCATGGCTCAACAAAGCTGCATATCTAAATAAATTAGACGGCAATATCGGTTTTCTTTCTTTGGAAATGTACAGTCCATTCTCAAGAATTGCACCTCGTTTATCCATTTTTGTTTTTTTGCTTTTGTAGTAAGCGTCTGCATTGTTTTTAACATGTCTAAATCTAAAATCTCAGAGGGTTGTAATTCCTCATTTAAAAGTAAAGTTTCTGAGTCTGAGGCTGCTTGTTTTGTAGCTGCATCAGCTCGTGCATTGCCTTTTGAAATCTTATCCTGCTGTTTCGTATGAGCTACACATTTACAAGTAGCTACTTTGGTAGGTAACTGAATAGATTCTAATAATTCCAAAATAAATTGCGCATGATTAATAGGTTTTCCACTAGATGTTATCATTCCTCTATTTTTCCATTGTTGTGCAAATACATGTACTGTAGAAAAAGCATACTGACTATCAGTATATATGTTCACACACTTGTTTTTTGCTAAAGTACATGCCTTCGTCAAAGCTATCAATTCTGCTGCTTGTGCAGATACATTGTGTGGTAAGGATTGAGCTTCTAAAATTTCAGTGTCTGTAACTACTGCATACCCTACCAGATTCTTCCCTGCAGGACCCCTTCTGCATGAGCCGTCCACGTAATATGTCACCTCGGCATTATCCAAGGGCATATCAGTGAGATCTTGTCTAGGTAAAGCTAACTGTTCAATTTCCTGCAGGCAGCTGTGTGGTGTGCCCTCCGCAAGAGTTGGAAGTAATGTTGATGGATTCAATGTCGTACATCGTTCAATTGTCATATGAGGTTGGCTCAGCAGTATAGTCATACATGAAAGATGTCTAGCAGGAGAAAGGTATGCCATTTTCTCTTGCAGTAAAATTATTGCAACTGCATGAGGCACTCTCAATGTGAGAGGGTGGAATAACACCACTGAGGCCGAAGCCTGTACTGCCATTGTGGCTGCAACTACTGCTTGTACACAGTGAGGCAAAGATCGTGCCACTGGGTCTAACTGTGATGAATAGTAAGCTATAGGGCATTGCTTGTCCCCATGTTGTTGCATCAATACTGACGTCATATACCCTTGCTTACAATCTACGGTCTGAAAGAACCGTTTGTGATAATTTGGAAGTCCTAAAATTAATGAAAAAGCTATCAACTGCTTCAACCTGCAGAAAGCCGTTTCTGCTTCGGTTGTCCATTGTAAAATATCTTGTGCTGCCATTGGCGTCTTATATATCAAGTCAGTCAGTGGAGCAGATTCCAAAGCATAATTTGGTACCCAGCTCCGACAAAAATTAGTTGTACCTAAGAAAGACATCATTTCCTTCTTGGTTGCTGGTTTAGGTGCTTGCAAAATTGCTGTTTTTCTTTCCTCATCTAGTATTCTACCTTTATCTAACTTGTTTTCTCCAAAGTTGTAACTTACTTTTGTTTACTTTGTGTCCTTGTGTTGCTAAAAATTTCAATAATGCTACAGTATCCTCCCTGCACTGTTGCTGGGTGGGGGCTGCTAGCAAGATGTCATCTACGTAAAGTAGAATTTGACTACCTCCCGGTAGGGTAAACCCTTCCAGGTTAATAGCCATTTCTTGTGCAAATATTGTTGGGCTCTCACAATATCCCTGTGGTAGTCGAGTATATGCATAACTTTTACCCTGAAATGTAAATGCAAACCAATATTGACTATCAGGATGTATAGCTATTGAAAATAAAGCATTGCTAATATCTACCACAGAGAAATACTTCTGTTGCGGTTCTAAATCGTTTAACAAAGTATGTGGGTCTGGCACCGTAGGTGCTCTAGGTATTACTGCATTATTTACAGCTTGTAAATCTTGTACCATCCACCATTCCCCATTTGCTTTTTTAACAGGAAATAGGGGTGTATTACATGGTGAATCAGGATATTCTACCAGTACTCCTTCTTTGAGTAATGCTGCTATTATAGGCTTAATTCCTATTTCTGCATCCTTTCTCAAAGGGTATTGTCTTTTCTGTGGTCTAAAAGATGACTTTGGGGTAATTGTAACTGGTCCTGCTGTTCAAATAAGTCCTACATCTGACTTGCCTGTTGACCAAAGAGTTGTTGAAATTTCACATAAAGCCTTTTCTTCTTCTTCTAATAAGAATGCTAATCAGCTGTCCTTGCTAGATTGCAAGTGTACAGCTGGATGTGTCTGTGTCAACCAATTCAGTTTTTGTTTTTGTATCCCTTGTTCTGATAGTTCTAAATCAGTCTGTTTTTCCCATCTTGTTACTTTTTCTCCTAAGTCTGCCCATTTGACACTTTTGTTCTTTGTCAAGCTGACATGTGGTAATCGATTTGATCTATACAATGCAAGGAATTCTTGAGGTAATGAACAGCTGACTACACTGTTCCCCTCAGTATCCCATTACAAAGTACGCAATACTAGTCTAGTTGCACGATTTCTGAATAGTTCTTGCTCATATTCTCTATCAGGTCTTGGTGTAGTACAGTAGTATAGAGTACAGTGTAACAAATGCTGTTGATCAGTGTCGAGGGAGGGGCTTTACTGATGGCTATGTTCATCAGTTCCTCGGTTACTGCCCCTGGACCAGTCGTGACTAGGTCCTGGCTGTACCAGTAAAAAGTTTCACCCTCCGATCGCACTACAAAGTTATCCATTTGTCTCTGTGCCTCCATACCTTGTACAGTTGGAACTACTGCTATGCCAAATATCTGCATAAGGTCCCTGCCCAATAAGTTTACTGGACACTTTGCAGAAACAACAGTTTTACTTCTCTGGGTCATACCTGAAACAGGGTCAGTTATTGCTATATCATGGGAAAGTGGCTCCCTGTATAGCTGTCCATTTGCGGCTTTTACTAGTATATAATCAGAATTAATAAAACAAACAATAAGTATACCACCCTAGACTGGATTCTTACAAATACCCCCTTGCAAACCTACCAATCACATATCCTTCCAGATGACCTTAGTGACCACGCACTAACCTATATCATTAGATGCAAAACCAACCTAACCCTACCCACCACTTTCCGAACTCTACACTCAAAAAAGCAATTTAACCCTGATGACTTTCAAGCTGAACTTTCACAATGTCATTGGGCCCCCCTAAAATATCTCCCACTCAACAAAGCAGTAGACCACTTCAATTCTACATTCCTAGCTATACTTAATCAGCACACCCCAAGTTGCACCATTAGAACCAAAACTAAAACTGCTCCCTGGCTAACCTCAAATACTAAGCATAAAATAGCCCTAAGAAACAAATCTTGGCATAAATGGCGTACCTCCAAAAGTCCAACTGACCACCAAAACTTTAGAGAACTAAGAAACAGTACTAAAAAAGCAATCCTATCAGACAAAAAGAAATACTACGTTCAACTTCAAAATACTATGAAAAATGAACCAAAAACATTCTGGTCATGTATTAATAATCTGCTGACCCCAGGCAAAATAATTACCCCCAACCCACAGGATTCTGACCCGGATAACCCCACACTAACAGCCAATAACTTTAATTCCTTCTTCACCAATTCTATACAAACTCTAGCCAACCAACTATCTCCAGATACTTCTCATCTACCTCCATATACCTTAATAAACACTATCCCTCCCTTTAACCTACAACCTGTATCTACCTCCTATATACAATCTCTTCTCCATAAACTAAAACCTACTACCCCTTCTGCAGACAAGCTTCCTGCTGAATTCTTGCAACTAGCAGCAAAATCCATTGCTTACCCTGTCTCTATCCTGATAAACAGATCAATAAAAGAAGGTATCTTTCCACCAGTCTGGAAGATATCTCATATAATACCCCTACATAAAGGAGGCAAATCTTATGACTTCTCCAACTATCGTCCCATAGCACTTCTATCCCCCTTAGCCAAAATCATGGAGAAATGTATACATAAACAACTACTCAGCCATCTCCTCCATAACAACCTTCTAGCTGACACTCAGCATGGTTTCAGACCTGCCCACAGTACCACCTCAGCTTTACTCTCCTTTACCAGTACCATAAACTTCAACCGCAACAACAACAAACTTACATCTTCTCTTTTCTTAGACCTATCAAAAGCCTTTGATATGGTGAATCATTCACTTCTTCTGCACACACTAAAATCTCTGGCCCTGGATCCCTCTACCATAACCTGGTTTTCCTCCTATCTAGAAAACCGGCAGCAAGCCGTGCTCTGGAAAAACTCACTATCTGCTCTCCTCCCTATTTCTTTAGGAGTACCACAAGGGTCTATCCTAGGCCCACTTCTATTTTCCATCTTTATCAACGACCTCCAATCATCTATACCTAACACTACCTGCATACAATATGCAGATGATTCCACCATTATTTGCACTGCTTCTTCTCAAACTGAACTCCAGACTCAAACTCAAACAGCCTTCTCAACTGTTGAACAATGGTTCTCCAAATGCTGCCTACTCCTTAACCCTAAGAAAACTAAATTATTACTCTTTTCACCTACACGTAAATCAACTTTATTAAACTTCTGTATTACAGCAGCTGACAACACGATTATCTCTCCTGATTCCACAACTAAACTTCTTGGTGTTATTATCGATAACAATCTTAACTATGATAGTCAAATCAACAGTACTATAAAAGCAGTTAATAAGAAAATAGGATCCCTGTACAGAATAAAACCCTTCCTCACACCTGAAGCTAGGACAACCTTAGCCCAAACACACCTTATCTCTACCCTTCTGTATGCCTCCCCCATTTACACTAATCTATCTAAAAGTAACCTTAAGAAACTTACTACATCTTATCATAATATTGCCAGATTTGCCACCTCATCCCAATTCAGAACCCACCACTGTCTAAACCTAAAACAACTACACTGGCTGGAACTCCCTAACAAGCTCATTTTCAACAACTTTTAATAGCACACAAAATCCTATACCAACCTTCTAAAACACCAGCTCTTTATAACCTCTTGACTCCCTACATAAACCTGAAACAACTACGTTCCTCTGATAAACTACTTGTTAATATTACCAAAACTAATAATTCTGCAGGCAACTGCCTTTTTCTAACTCAGTAGGTAAAATATGGAACAATCTTCCATCTGATATCTCTTCTTTGTCCACTCTTCCACTCTTTAAGAAACAACTATTAAGACACTTTAATAAATTCTGGCTTTGCTCTTGTACCAACCCAGACTAACCTGTTTGCACCTTACTCTATCATAAACCTTCCTTAACCACTTTGACCCTCGCATCTACCTCAACTCTCCAACTAACAAAATTTCCCTTATCTTTGTAAATATTACTTTATTCATTTTAACATTTCTGACCTTCCTTTTGTATTGCTAAGAGTTAACCTCTAACTTAATCTCTTTCTAATTTAGCCTTTTCTAGTTAGTCATGAACTATAATATAAGTGATTATATAACACATTAGTTCTATGCAATATTTGTAATTGTAAAATTGTTTTAGCCCTGGAGCTTTTCTCCTCATTCTAAGTAAGCTTATTTAGTTCATTAAGATCTATAATATATGTCATTACATTTCATTCTTCCCATTGCATATCACACTTGTACTATGTATTATTTGTATTTGAAAAATTTTTTGTACCTCTGGAGCTTTTCTCCCCGGGCCTCCACTGAAAATGGACACAAATCCAGTTGGACTAGCCCGGTCAACAAATGTAAAATAAAAATAAAATAAATAAATTCTGGTAACTTGGAGGGGTGTATCAAAGTCTGTGACACTCTTGAGTCACACAGGAATTTGACTTCCCTTCCCTCCACCAGAGTGTAACTTCCGGTTTCGTATCTGCTAAGTAGAGCTCTAAACTCAATAATGCTAAGTCCAAAATTTCACTTTCTTCATCCTCCATATCTACTTGCACTTCCTCTACTCCTTCTATCACATTTACATTTGTTTTTTGTTTATTAACTTTTCCTGATGATTTCTGACTTTCACATGATGTATCTTCACTATCATATAGTCAGTCCTCATCTCCCTGCCTACAATCCCTTGCTAGATGTCCCTTTTTCCCACACTTGAAGCATTCACCTCTCTTTTTTCTCTCTTCAAAATCTTCTGATCGTTTGTCAGACTGTTTATTTCTCTGGGCATTCTTCTTGCCCTTTTTACCTGACTACAATACAAATACTTCAGCTCCATCTTCAGCAGTGAAGACTTGCGCCTTCTTTTTCTTTTTACTATTAAAATGTCTTTCAGCATGTCTAGTGTATTCGAGTAAGGCTTGTAGCCTCCCTGTTTGATGGTCTATCATATGCTTCGTAATGAAGCTACTAATAGGTGCAATGCAACCTTTCAAAAGTGCATTTTTTAATTGTTGTTCATATGGGGAATCATTTGTTTGGTTCTCAGGAACCGACATACCGCTATGATTATTAAAACATTCTAATAATCTAGCATAGTACCCATCTATTGTCTCATTTTCCTGTTGTATGCATTAATTAATGCAAGTCCAGTCTGCTCTAGGTTTCCATTTCTCAGAGATTCGGTCTGTTAGACCTTTCACTCTGTTGTCTAACTCTGCGTCACTATGTGGGAGTGGTCTAAGCTCTTCATTACGAGGATTCCAGGTGCCACAAATCATGTGCCAATCTGGACCTATAATTTGTCTTACTACTTTTTCTACTTCTTCCCCATTCAAGTGGTAACTCAACCTCATGCCTTGTAAATCTTCTAAAAATTTCGTAAAATTAACTTTTGGATGGGGGATTCCCTCAGTAGCCTTCCGGATATCTTCCGGTGTCCATGGTCTATATACTAAGAGTGTTGGGTCCTGCCCTTCCTGTCCTGCCTGAGGATTTGGAACTTCTATAAGTGGGCATATTTCTTCCTCACTCTCATCCTGTAGATTTCTCTCTGTCTGGTATAATTCTGTGTCTCTATGTGTTTTACGTGTTCGGGACCTAGTCTCAATAGGATCTCTAACAAATGGTTGTGGTCTTACTGAAACTTCAGGATAACGCAGAGGCGGACCAGCCTGTCCACTCACTTCATATCCTGAAAAGGGTAAGGGAGGGGGCAAGGGAGGAGGAGCTGTTGCTATTACCAAGTTATTATCCTCTTTGTCTAAAAATAATGTTTTTGAATTTTTCAACTTCTGCTCTCTACGATTTGCTTCCTCAATCCACCTGTGTGCCTGAGGAATACCTAATTGGCGTTGCTTTTTTGCCTGATCTCCCACATCAGATTTAAGCTGTTTAAGGAGTTTAACTAGTGAAGTTTTATCTAGTTTACCATCATATTCATATTTTGTTAACCCATTTCGTATAATACCTAACATTATCGGAACGTTGTGATTGCATGTATTTTGCGTCTTCGGTTAGGGGCGGATCTCGCGATGTTTTAGTGCACTGATTACCCATGTCAAAGAAAATGTTACATAACCCTTTTTTATCACATGATATCAAGTTCTCAGTTCCTGTTCGCAGTGTATCTAGAATAACTGCCTACCTTATTCTGTTACCCTGATCTATGACCAAATATACAGTACTTCCTTTTGTCCCCGATCTGCAAAACAAATCTTGACAACAATATACTGTAACCTAGTCCCTGATCTAAAACACAAAAAAGGCAAATTCTTCCTACCTGAGCCTCCTGGTTTTGAAAAACGTTCAAATTCTGCTCTTCGGCCACAGATCAGAAAGTGGCCAGCCTCTTTACACGACAATTCAGTCGGAGGTCTTTTCACTCAAGAAGAACCATTTCGGTAACTTCTCCTGCGCAGTATTCGACCACCGATACGCTCTGATCTGCGGCTTACCAAGGGAATTCCATCTGCGAAGAACCAAACTGTTAAATAAAATAAGATTTCAATACACAGGAGGTTCAGGTTAAAAAGTTTACTAGTGTACACCAGGAGGCAAAAACGCATAAGTACAGAATTTTGTCTGACATGAAACAGGAAGCATACAATTTTATATAGGTTTAACATTTAAGCTATGCCCACCTTACTGACGTGATATGTCACAGGGCATCTACATCACTTTAGCTTACAGTCTTCTATTCATAAAGCTGTTGATGCTGTATATTTAAAAAAAACGTTTCCTCTAGATACAATACGGCCTTGCTATCCAGCTGGTCAGACATAATGTCTTTCTGTAAAGTTACTTCTTCAAGGTTTCATATCAGTTCGAATACAATAGCAGATTCAGTCTTTTAATACACATCTTTGTTCTCTGTTACACTTTCTCACACAGCTGCGTGCTATCTCAGTAACACATATACAAGGCCAAATCATTCCAACAGGAAAGAGCAGAAGATTTCATTATTTCACACATTTAATTTCCTGACCCAGCAGATAATCACTTGTGAAAAGCATAAACATTAAAACTTGCTAAGCTAGCATTCTGCCAGGGTCAAAGATCAGCTTTGCTTCAAGCCACACTGCAGTTTCAAAACTACTTACATTTACACATGAATTAATCTGTACTGTTATATGATTAATAGAATAAAATGCATTATATACTACTTTGCTTTTAAACTAGCATTTCTCATATATTCAAATACACATTTTTCTAACAGGTACAGTATTAGTCAGGCCTATTTTTAATAGTGACTCTCAAGCAACCAGAAACTACAGTTATCTGGCATCTACCAATCCCTATGGGTGCCAGGTAACTGAGAGTTTATTCCCAGAAATGTTTGTATTTCAACATGTGTGAGGAAATATTATTTTCTTGAACAATGAATGCATATTACATCTACTTCTTCTCATTAGTATTGTCAAGCTTACATACCAGGAGACCCTAGACTATGGTAATCATGATTTTTTTGTGTCTGGTAGGGTTGCCAGATGTCCGTTTTTTGACCGGACTGTCCGTTTTTTTGAAAAGTTGTCCGGTTAGAAATTTCATTCAAAACCGGACTTTTTTAAATTTTGCGGCACTGACGCTGATGTCATCACGTGCGCAATGACATCAGGTCCCTCAGGGCTACCAGCCTGTCGGAATTGAGCTCAAGGAGCTCACTTCCGTAGTGCGAGGAAGCAGAAGCCAGCATTTAAAGGCAGCATTTTCAGAATGCAACTATGCAAGCGAGCAACAAGAGTTCAACTTTGATCGTGGCAGTAAACAAGGTGTTTTATCTCGTCGCGTTGGTTATAGCGTTGGGGTGAGTTCCATGATTTGCCACCTTCCATCCCAATTCAAGAGACCCACCACTGTCTAAACCTAAAGAAAAACAACTACACTGGCTGGAACTCCCTAACAAGCTCATTTTTCAACAACTTTTAATAGCACCAAAATCCTATACCAACCTTCTAAAACACCAGCTCTTTATAACCTCTTGACTCCCTACATAAACCTGGAACAACTCGTTCCTCTGATAAACTGCTTGTTAATATTACCAAAACTAATAATTCTGCAGGCAACTGCCTTTTCTCTAACTCAGTAGGTAAAATATGGAACAATCTTCCATCTGATATCTCTTCTTTGTCCACTCTTCCACTCTTTAAGAACAACTATTAGGACACTTTAATAAATTCTGGCTTTGCTCTTGTACCAACCCAGACTAACCTGTTTGCACCTTGCTCTATCATAAACCTTTCTGTAACCACTTTGACCCTCGCATCTACCTCAACTCTCAACTAACAAAATTTCCCTTATCTTTGTAAATATTTTTACATTCATTTTAACATTTCGGACCTTTCCAGCCTTTGTATTGCTAAGAGTTAACCTCTAACTTAATCTCTTTCTAATTTAGCCTTTTCTAGTTAGTCACGAACTATAATATAAGTGATTATATAACACATTAGTTCTATGCAATATTTGTAATTGTAAAATTGTTTTAGCCCTGGAGCTTTTCTCCTCATTCTAAGTAAGCTTATTTAGTTCATTAAGATCTATAATATATGTCATTTACATTTCATTCTTCCCATTGCATATCACACTTGTACTATGTATTATTTGTATTTGAAAAATTTTTTGTACCTCTGGAGCTTTTCTCCCCAGGCCTCCACTGAAAATGGACTTTAAATCCAGTTGGACTAGTTGGTCAACAAATGTAAAATAAAAATAAAATAAATAAATTCTGGTAACTTGGAGGTGTATCAAAGTCCGTGAAGCTCCTGAGTCACACAGAATTTGACTTCCCTTCCTCCACCAGAGTGTAACTTCCGGTTTAGTATCTACTAAGTAGAGCTCTAAACTCAATAATGCTAAGTCCAAAATTTCACTTTCTTCATCCCTCCATATCTACTTGCACTTCCTCTACTCCTTCTATCACATTTACATTTGTTTTTTGTTTATTAACTTTTCTTGATGATTTCTGACTTTCACATGATGTATCTTCACTATCATATAGTCAGTCCTCATCTCCCTTATCTTCTGTAATTACCTTTTTGTTTTGCCTACAATCCCTTGCTAGATGTCCCTTTTTCCCACACTTGAAACATTCACCTCTCTTTTTTCTCTCTTCAAAATCTTCTGATCGTTTGTCAGACTGTTTATTTCTCTGGGCATTCTTCTTGCCCTTTTAACTTGACTACAATATAAATACTTCAGCTCCATCTTCAGCAGTGAAGACTTGCGCCTTCTTTTTCTTTTTACTATTAAAATGTCTTTCAGCATGTCTAGTGTATTCGAGTAAGGCTTGTAGCCTCCCTGTTTGATGGTCTATCATATGCTTCGTAATGAAGCTACTAATAGGTGCAATGCAACCTTTCAAAAATGCATTTTTTAATTGTTGTTCATACGGGGAATCATTTGTTTGGTTCTCAGGAACTGACATACCGCTATGATTATTAAAACATTCTAATAATCTAGCATAGTACCCATCTATTGTCTCATTTTCCTGTTGTATGCATTAATTAATGCAAGTCAGTCTGCTCTAGGTTTCCATTTCTCAGAGATTAGGTCTGTTAGACCTTTCACTCTGTTGTCTAACTCTGCGTCACTATGTGGGAGTGGTCTAAGCTCTTCATTCTGAGGATTCAGGTGCCACAAATCATGTGCCAATCTGGACCTATAATTTGTCTTACTACTTTTTCTACTTCTTCCCATTCAAGTGGTAACTCAACCTCATGCCTTGTAAATCTTCTAAAAATTTAAGTAAAATTAACTTTTGGATGGGGATTCCCTCAGTAGCCTTCGGATATCTTCCGGTGTCCATGGTCTATATACTAAGAGTGTTGGGTCCTGCCCTTCCTGTCCTGCCTGAGGATTTGGAACTTCTATAAGTGGGCATATTTCTTCCTCACTCTCATCCTGTAGATTTCTCTCTATTTGGTATAATTCTGTGTCCTATGTGTTTTCGTGTTGGGACTCTAGTTTCAATAGGATCTCTAACAAATGAGTAGGTGGTCTTGCTGAAACTTCAGGATATACTTGCAGGCGGACCAGCCTGTCCACTCGCTTCATATCCTGAAAAGGGTAAGGGAAGGGGCAAGGGAGGAGGAGGAGGAGCTGTTGCTATTACCAAGTTATTATCCTCTTTGTCTAAAAATAATGTTTTTGAATTTTTCAACTTCTGCTCTCTACGATTTGCTTCCTCAATCCACCTGTGTGCCTGAGGAATACCTAATTGGCGTTGCTTTTTTGCCTGACCTCCCACATCAGATTTAAGCTGTTTAAGGAGTTTAACTAGTGAAGTTTTATCTAGTTTACCATCATATTCATATTTGTTAACCCATTTCGTATAATACCTAACGTTATCGGAACGTTGTGATTGCATGTATTTTGCGTCTTCGGTTAGGGGCGGATCTCGCGATGTTTTAGTGCACTGATTACCCATGTCAAAGAAAATGTTACATAACCCTTTTTTATCACGTGATATCAAGTTCTCAGTTCCTGTTCACAGTTTATCTAGAATAACTGCCTACCTTATTCTGTTACCCTGATCTATGACCAAATATATAGTACTTCCTTTTGTCCCTGATCTGCAAAACAAATCTTGACAACAATATACTGTAACCTAGTCCCTGATCTAAAACACAAAAAAGGCAAATTCTTCCTACCTGAGCCTCCGGTATTGAGAAAGTTCAAGTTCCGCTTTTCGGCCACAGATCAGAAAGTGGCCAGCCTCTTTACACGACAATTCAGTCGGAGGTTTTTTCACTCAAGAAGAACCATTTCGGTAACTTCTCCTGCGCAGTATTCGACCACCGATACGCTCTGATCTGCGGCTTACCAAGAGAATTCCGTCTGCGAAGGACCAGACTGTTAAATAAAATAAGATTTCAATACACAGGCGGTTCAGGTTAAAAGGTTTAGTAGTGTACACCAGGTGACAAAAAACGTACAAGTACAGAATTTTGTCTGACATGAAACAGGAAGCACACAATTTTATATAGGTTTAACATTTAAGCTAGTACTGACGTGATATGTCACAGGGCATCTACATCACTTTAGCTTACAGTCTTCTATTCATAAAGCTGTTGATGCTGTATATTTAAAAAAAACGTTTCCTCTAGATACAATACGGCCTTGCTATCCAGCTGGTCAGACATAATGTCTTTCTGTAAAGTTACTTCTTCAAGGTTTCATATCAGTTTGAATACAATAGCAGATTCAGTCTTTTAATACACGCCTTTGTTCTCTGTTACACTTTCTCATACAGCTGCGTGCTATCTCAGTAACACATATACAAGGCCAAATCATTCCAACAGGAAAGAGCAGAAGATTTCATTATTTCACACATTTAATTTCCTGACCCAGCAGATAATCACTTGTGAAAAGCATAAACATTAAAACTTGCTAAGCTAGCATTCTGCCAGGGTCAAAGATCAGCTTTGCTTCAAGCCACACTGCAGTTTCAAAACTACTTACATTTACACATGAATTAATCCTTACTGTTATATGATTAATAGAATAAAATGCATTATATACTACTTTGCTTTTAAACTAGCATTTCTCATATATTCAAATACACATTTTTCTAACAGGTACAGTATTAGTCAGGCCTATTTTTAATAGTGACTCTCAAGCAACCAGAAACTACAGTTATCTGGCATCTACCAATCCCTATAGGTGCCGGGTAACTGAGAGTTTATTCCCAGAAATGTTTGTATTTCAACATGTGTGAGGAAATATTATTTTCTTGAACAATGAATGCATATTACATGTACTTCTTCTCTTTAGTATTGTCAAGCTTACATACCAGGAGACCCTAGACAATGGTAATCATGATTTTTTTGTTTCTGGTGTGGCTTGAACTTCTTTTCCCTCTACAAATACAGTACACCTCATCACGCTAGTTGTATAATAATGGAATAATACTGGCTCAGTTTTACTATCAGCACGCTTGTCACACTCCATAGTGAAATCCAAATTTGGAGCTAAATGATGCAACTGTATTCTCAGAAATGTTTCAGTTTCGACATGCAAGGAAATATTGTTTTCTAGCACCACATATGCCTATTACACGTACTTTTTGGTCATTAGTAACCTTATGCTTACACACCAGAACAACACTGATATTGATAATCATGCTTCCAGTGTCTAGCTAGAATAGCTTGAACTTCTCTTCCCTATAGAAATACAATACACTGCACAAGGTTAACTGCAAGAAAAACAAAACAGTACATTTAGGACATTTTTCTAGTATAAATATTTTGAGTCCTCACAACCCTTTCAGTAATGGGCTACATTTAAAAGTTAAAGGTGTAAGCCCCACTTAGGCCTGTTACCAGCTTTCTCATTAAGTTCCAGCTATACTCCATGGGTTGCTCTGACTGGGCTGTTAAACTCAGAGCCATAGCTATGTCACCTGCTGTCCTGGGCAATTCCCAGACAGGAGCACACTCAACCCAAAGTTGAGGATTAAGAAATGTCCTTTGACAGTGAGTTTCAGACTAACTCCTGATTTACATCCACCAATGATAGTTGTTGTTGTTGGGTGCAGTATCTGCATTGATTTAAGAAGCTATGTATTGTACTGTGGCTTCCTAAATGGATGTGTTTAATAGCTTAGTGTGTTATTAACTGTGTCTTGAATGTCAGTACTGTCCTTGCTTACATCCTGGGCAGCTGTCCTCTTTGTCCTTCATCCAAGTTATGTATCTGGTTGTATTCAGTACTTCCAGGATCTTCTGGCAAGATTCTGCTTATTTGTCTTGAAACTCCACATAAAGAACAGTCCCTTTACTGCCACTGCAGGCTATCTCTCTTTATGACAAAGTAATTGGCAATTAGTGCCTCATTACTAATACATACAAGTTTCTAACTGATGCTGTGGGACCTTCCCATTAATGAGGCACATTAAAAGGCACATATCTCCCCTACACTTAACCAGATTAGCTGTCAATCCAGATTGATACAGAGAGGTTAAAACAACTTGAACATTTTAACATATTCTACAAAATGATAAGGGATGAGCCAGCTGTCTTTACCTGAGGTTTGGTTCACTCAAAATAAATAAACAAAACAGGGTTGGGAGGGTGGCCTAATGGTTAAGGTGCTTGTCTCACAGGAGATAATTGGCTAGGCTTAAAATGGCTCGCAAAGGCAGTTAGCTTAGTACTAATCTATGAACCTATGAACCAGAGGAAAACTAATTTCATCTTTGACAGCACTATTCAAGCACAGCATATTGAGCTACTGTTCTTAGAAGTGAAACTGATTTCTAAGTCTGTCTGCTGTTAGTGCAGACAGATACAATGTCCATTTTCATTGAGGGGTTTAAACATACATTCACAATACGTATAAATATCTCATGTGCAGAGTTGTTCTCTTTATACAGACAGGAATAACTGAAGAACTCTCATATTTGTACTTCCATGCAAGTAAAGTAAAATTTTACTGGCTCTTCGGGGGGGGGGGGGGTAATCAGCTGATTTCTTTCTGGAAAACACTTTTGATAGCCTTCCTAGAGAGACACATGTAACCTTTGAGTCTTTCCAGAAATCTCATCAGACTGAGCAGTCAAGAATCTGACTAGTGCCAGGGAACTGGGCCTTAAAAAAGGCCTATTTTCAGGAGCACCTCATTATGTTTTATATGCCTGCCTGCTTCTGAGCTATGAGCTAGCATCCTTAAAGTGACCATTGACCACTTTGTCATATAGCCCCATCAGTATGGGACAATTGGTTTGAGCCTCAGCAGATGGGCTGTATGATCATGATGGTTAGATATGGCCTATCATTTGCAAGATCTTAAAATTGAAAAGCTGGAGCATCAGTGGCAATCAAAATAATTTCGGGTTGGTGTCTATGTCAGAATATTCACCCAAGGGGGCATGATTTATAATCAGGAAAAGCTCTTCCAAAATGACATATTATAAGGGTAGTGAGGTCCAATGAATAGCTAAACACAGCTAGCTACACAACCACCCTAGCCTGGAATAAACTACTATTGCACATCAGAAGTATACCCCATGCACAGGAATACAAAAAAGCAATATAGCAACATCTGCTTCAGACCTGGACCTGTCACTGCAGTAAGTCTAACACAAAGCAACCTCACTGCTGTCACCTCTATCTCCTAACCTATCTACCCTCCCCTATCACTCTACCATCCTTATTACTCACAATAATACTCTCAATCTTCACGTAGCTACAAACCCTTACTACAGTTCTCTAAACCCAGACTGAGCACTATGCTGTCTCTCACCCTACCTGCCTTTTTAAAACACAACTACCTCCAATCTCCATCTTCTTATAATAATTTTTGTATGTAATAACTTACTTGACTGTAAGCTGCTAACCCAGTTTGTACTCTTATTCCATATGCTTGTGAGCTTTTGTGAATTTAATTTCATTGTGTTTTTTTCACCATGCCTGTGAGTAATTTCCCTTTTCTTAAAACTCACTTACATTAAACACTTACCCTGATACACTTTGTGTATATTTTTTTTTCTATGAATTGTAATTATGCATTTTTTGTTTCTTTGTGGAGCTTATGAATTGTAACTATGCAATTTTGTTTTTTTCTGTAGAGATTTTCTCCTCGGGTCTCTGCTGAAAAAGGGCATTAGTCTACTCAGACTTTCCCGGTCAGCAAATATCACACACATACATAAATAAACATTCTTGCTTCATTACCATGTATAATTTTTCAGCATTAGTAAGCTTTCCAGTACTATAACAGATGGATGTTCATCCCCAGTCTACAACATGAGCCAAAATCACCCTGATGATGGGTGTTTGTGTCCAGTCTACAACATGAGACCACACCTATAAAACATCTAGAAACCTAGCCAAATTTAATCAGCATATTACACCTAAAAAACATCCAGAAACCTAGCCAATTTCAATCAGCATATTACACCTATAAAACATCTAGAAACCTAGCCAATTTCAATCAGCATATTACACCTATAAAACATCTAGAAACCTAGCCAATCTCAATCAGCATATTACACCTATAAAACATCTAGAAACCTAGCCAATTTCAATCAGCATATTTTCAATAATATGCTAAAGTCTATCAACTGGACTCCTCTAAAAATATTACCTCTGGAAGAAGCTGTGAACTACTTTAATAGAGTTTTCTTAGATACCCTTAACAGTCTAGCTCCCATCAGTATCAAAAGGAGTAAACAAAACCATGCACCCTGGTTATCAAAAGCCACCAAACATCTACTACTCACTACAGACCGCTCCTGGAAAGAATGGCACAGAAATAAAAATGAAACCACCCAAATGAAATACAGACAACTACAAAATTTGGCTAAAAATCAGGTCATTGCAGACAAAAAATAGGTTCATAGGTTCATAGATTAGTACTAAGCTAACTGTCCTTGTGAGCCATTTTAAGCCTGGCCAATTATCCCTTGTGAGACTCAAACCCTGCACATTGTGCTTGCAAGGCAAACACCTTAACCATTAGGCCACCCTCCCAAAAATTACTACTCTCAGAAGTTACTAAACCAAACAAACAACCCAAAGAATTTCTGGAAATCAGTCTCCTCTCTCCTTATCCCTGGAACTCCACAAATCCCCTCTCCTGCCCCAGACAAAAATCCAAATGAACTAGTCCATCTCTTCCACTCCCAATTCATTAATAGCATACTCAGCCTTATAAACCAATCACCACCTAGCAGTCTCTCTAGCACCTCTGATCATCTAGGCACATTACACATAGCTCAAACTAACACCCCTATAATCAGTCCCTTCTGTCTAAATACTGTTCCCACCTCACTTGTCAAAAAGCTAAAATCTTGCTCCCACTTGCCGACAACCTTCCCTAAGGGCACCTAAAACTTGCTGCCAACACAATATCACACCCTGCTAGTATCCTCATTAATAGATCTATCACTGAATCCAACTTTCTCATGCTGTGGAAGAAATCCATCATAGCTCCATTGCACAAAGGTAGCAATACCACCGAACTCTCTAACTACCAACCCATATCTATTCTCTCCCTCCCCCCTTTCTAATTTTTTAGAGAAATGTATTCACACTCAACTTATGAAATACCTTACTGATAACAACTTCCTTGCACCCACTCAACACAGCTTCCGTCCAGCACATAGTACCATCACTGCCCTTCATTCCTCAACAGACACTGCGAATAAAGCATTGACTCTGGCCTAATAACCTCAGTGCTCCTGCTAGACCTATCAAAGGCATTCAATACAGTCTCATCCCAAGTTACTTCAACAATTAGCAACTACTGGAAGCTCTCAATCCACCCTTAAATGGTTCTCAAGCTACCTGGCAAACAGACAGCAAAATGTTGGCAAGGTGGTATATCTCAATATCTAGTCAATAACACAGGGGTCATTCAAGGGTCCATTTTAGGGCCTCTGCTCTTCAATATTTTCATAAATAAACTACATACTGCCTTTTTTCAAAGCACATTTATCCAGTATGCAGATGACTCCACCATTATGACATCCTCTAACAATATCCACATTCTGCTAAACTTAAGACAAAATGCCTTTACATCAATTGAAACCTGGCTAACTGAACCTCAACATCCACTTAATGCTGAGAAAACTAAGCTTATGCTATTTTCAGCCAAACCAGTCTCACAGGATTTCACCACATACTCGAACAACAACACAAAGATAGAAATAGTAACTCATGCTAAGTTACTACAACAGACTCTCCTTCGAACAGCACATACTTAGTGCAATAAAAAAAACACCCTTCAAACTTGGCAGACTATATAGACAAAAACTTTATATGGGTAAACCCACTAAAAAGGCACTTGCAAATAGCCTCTTGCTCCCATCCCTCCAGTATGGAGTCCCCATCTTCACCAACCTCTACCAATCTCTCAAAAACAAATCCAATCGTGCTACCACAAAACTGCCAAATATGCAACCAGTACACCATATTGATCACATCGCTGTAAAGTGCTTAAGGAGCTTAACTGGCTAGAATTCCAACAATACCTAGATTTCACCCAACTAATTCTAGCGCATAAACTAATTTACATACCCAACAGCTGCCCTACCCTTCAGCATATCCTACAGCCCTACTTTCCACTCCAAAATCTATGATCTACCTACAAACAACTTGTAACCACTGTGAAACTTAATAAAAGAGCTGGACATAGCCTCTACTCCTATGCCACTGCCAAGATTTGGAATGCCCTTCCCACAGATATCACCCTCCTAAATTCATTAAACACATTCAAAATGTCTCTAAAAAAATACTTTATTAACAATCACATCTGTCCCTGTATCCAAAGCCAAAGGCCTCCATAAATATATTTCTACCTTATTATCTCTTGCACCTCCATCCTCCTACTAACAAAACTCTGTCATCATACCTTATCCTTTATACCTGCATCCTTCCTTCCTTCATATCTCTGTCATCATACCATCATCTATCACCAAACTACCTATTTCTTCTACTCATATTCATCACTTCTCTACCTCCAAGCAAGTATTACACCTTTTCTTACTCTCGTTTCCTCCTGCTGAGCTCTCCTTCCAAGTCAGCTAGCATCAGTGGTGCACTCTGCTCATTTTTCTCATTTTATTTATTATTTTTTATTTATTTTTGTGCTTTTGTTGACAGACTGGATACAGCTGGATTTCATTCCATTTCAGCAGGCAGGGGGAGAAGAAAAAAAAGCTTAAAAAACAAGAGGAACAAAATTAAAGCATAAAAATAAATCATAATACACATTATTACACATTATTACCCTATTTCTAAAACAAGAAGAGTAAGAGTAAGAGCAGCAGGGGAAAGAATGAAAGTAAGAAAAGAAAGAAGAAGAGGAAAAAGGGGAGGAAAAGTAACATCAGATGAACACACTGAACACTTTTAATACCAAGAAGAGATCAGAGAGAGAGGTGGGAAAGCGAGTGAAAGAAGAAGTGTGAAGAATAGAGAATACTGATGTGGAAATACTAGTGTGGAGCCACCATGGGAGGAGGAGGAAAAGATGAAGAGGAGGAGCTTAAAAGAGGTAGAGAAAGAAAGAAAGAGAGGATGGAGGATGGAGGAGAAGGGAGAGAGAGAGAGATGGATTAGATGGGATTAAATTAGTCAGAGAAGGTTAGAGGGACATCATCAGTGGCTTGCAAAAAATTCCTAAGTTTTGTTTTTAAAACAGAAAGTAGATGCAATGTAGTTAATGTCAGTAGGATGTGAGAATTGATTCCAGTGTTTAGTTGGTAGTGTTAGAGAAAAGGGAATCACCTGCTAGGTTATTGGTCAGTGATTTAAAGGTGGCAGCAGCTGCCAGGAAGGCGGAGGGAGTTCAGATTAGAGTAGGGGTTATTTTGAGAGGAGGTTATAGGTGTGTTTTGAGAGGTTGAGTAGAGATCAGTTTGGACAAAATTCAGTTGAGACTGCTGGCAACATGTTTGACAATTCAATAGAGTTAAGTTGTATTTTGTTCAAGACAGCACTAGTGACTGAAGGTTGATAAATCTAGCTAGGAATAGAATTGTAGAACATAATTTGGAAGAAGATTTTCTTAAGGTTAAGAATAGATTGAGATAGTAGAGAAAGAGTTGAGATAAGATGAGGAGGGGCAAGAAGAGCTTTTTGTTGAGGTTAAGAAAGTTTAATGAATTCTATAAGAAAGGCCGAGGAGTTTCCTGGTGCAGTTTTGGTAATGGTCAAAGGATTATCAATTTCAACACATGATGGATCGTGAAGTCAAGAGTGATTAAATGTGGGCATGGTGGGGGATCAGGTGATATAATGTTTAGGGTATGGAGGATAGGACTGGAGGCGGAATCTAATAGAGGATCTAGCGTTTGTTTTTAAGGAGTAGAAGATTTTGTTTAGGAGTAGAATCAGTTTTGAGAACCAGAAAACAACTTGCAGAAGGTTTTGAAGTTCAGAGATGGATTTAGCAGAAATCATAATGTGGAATCATCCACATATTGTATACAAGTAGCCTGGGGGATGGCTGTTTTGTAGAAGTCATTTATAAGAGGGAGAAGTGGTCCAGAATGGAGGAAGAGGGACCCGGGAGAAGTGGGAGGAGAGATATTCAAGGTTTATTATTTATTATCCCAGAGAACAGCTTGTTTCCTGTTTGTAAGATAGGAACAAAACCATTGAGAGATTCCTAAGGATTTTAAGGTTTTTTAAAGAGAATAGATAAAGTGACGAAATATCCGGTTGTGGAATGAGTCAATGAAGGGAAACTGAAGACCAGGGGCACAGGAATTAATTCTTTTTAATAAGGTCTGTAAAAGATGATGCATGTACCGTATACAGTACACATATTACTATGTGGATCTATATTACTACGTGTGTAACAACCTATCAACTTTATGATGCTGTACTAATTAACTGATTTAATGTACTTTTCTTAAAAAAATTACTTTCCATGTTTCTTTTTGTATGTTCATTGTTAAAAATTTACTTTGCATATTCTCATTTTGTACAGTATGTCATTTTTGTGGAGCTTTTCTCCCCGGGCCTCCACTGAAACTGGGTTTCTGACCCAGTGGACTTTCCCAGTTAACAAATATCAAATAAATAAAATAAAATGAATAAATAAGTGCCCTGATGATGGGTGTTCATCCCCAGTCTACAACCTGAGACAAAAGTGCCCTGATGATAGATGTTTGTCCCCAGCCTACAACTTCAGACAAAAGTGCCCTGATGATAGATGTTTGTCTCCAGCCTACAGCCCGAGACAAAAGTGCCCCAATGCCTATTTCAGATGCAGCTGTGAGCACTAAGAGGTGTTTCAGAAAAATCAGGGAGTTATTAGTATGCGTTCTGAACACAGCATTGTTTTTAGTTGTCTAAAAGCTTGTTTTGTTGCATTTATCCATTTTGCCTTCAATGGGGCTTCATTTTTTTTAACGTTACAAAGGTCAGTGAGTAGGCAAGCAAGACTGGCAAAATCAGGAACAAACATTTCAAAAATAGCTAGTCAGTTTAAAGAAAAATCCTTTCCTTTGGTTTTTACGGACTGACATGGGCACTGCTAAAGTTTTTTTCAGCCTGAAGTTTTGCATGCCTTCAGGGTATTACATAGTCCTAATAACAATTTTCTACCATGCCCGATTTGTACATTTTTAAATTAGCCATCAGTAAAAATTCATGCAGAGATTTTAAATGGATTTAACTTTGTACAGATAGCTTTCCCAGTCTTCAGAGACTCTTACAATGTCATCCAGGTATGCTATTGGATAGGACCATAGGCAGTTACTATGCTATTGGTCCTGAGGCCCTTACAAGCCTAGCCATGAATTTAGCCCCTGTTCCAAGAAGTCAGCACCCTATGCCACTGTCTAGCAGGGACACAGGTGGAATCCCAAGGGTGTATTTTCTGTTCCCTATCCAGTTATCCACATCATGCTTAAAAAGGTATAATGAGGTATTCTGCTTTACATGGAAAGGGAGTCTATTCCACAAATGGAGGAGTCTCTGGGATACAAATCTGTCCTCCCAACAAGTCCTATTGATGTAACAAACCAGGTTGAGGTCACGCATATGGGTTACTCGACTGGAGCTTAACTTGTAGATATACAGCACTCCCATTAGGGCGGGATCTGAGATTGCTTTGTGTGCCAGACAGAGGTCACCTCTGAGGGGTCTGTAAGAGACTGAGTAGGGGGACGGGGCTTTTAGCCTATCTGTGTAGGGTTGGGTAGATGTTTGACACCCTGGATTCTCTGGGTGAGGAACCTCTGTGATCTCTCCAGCTGCTGCATGTGCTTAGGATGATAGGGTCATAGGAGGTTACTAGGCTATTTGCCTTGAGGATCTTATAAGCCTAGCCAAGAGTTTATCCCATGTTTAGACAAATCAGCACCCAATGCCCCTGTCCAGCAGGAACATGAGTGGAATCCCATGGGTATATTTTCTATTTCCCATCCAGTTATCCAGGTTGCACTTAAAAAGGGTAAAGAGGTACTTAGCTAGATGTGGAGAGGGAGTCTATTCCATAGATGAGGGAGTCTCTGGGACACAAATCTGTCCCGCCAACAAGTCTTGTTGATGTCACAGACCAAGTTGAGGCTGAGCTTGCCGGTTACTCGAGTGGAACTTGACTTGCAGATATGCAGCAGTCCCATCAAGGTGGGGTCCATGATCATCTTGTATGCCAGACAGAGGTCACCTATATGAAACTGAGTAGAGGGATAGGGTTTTTAGCCTATCTGTGTATGGTAGATGTTTGAAACCCTGGATTCTCCTGGTGAGGAACCTCTGTGGTCTCTCCAGCTGCTGCATGTGCTTTGCAAGGAACTTCCTGAAGGGTGCATTGTATTAAATTCTGGGCCTTATAAGGGAAGAATACAGGGATGTTATGACCTCTTTGTCCCTGGATGAGACACCCTTACTTATGAGGTGCTCAATATGGAAAGCTTTTCGTACAATGGAGGCAACATGGTGGTCAAAAGTCAGGCTGCTATCAACATGGGTGCCCAAATCCCTCATGACTGATTGCATGCCTTGGGCATTGTTATTACTGTGATAATATGTGGGGACATCACACTCCCCAAAAGGGATAATGATACATTTTTTGGCATTCAGCTTGTGGCCATGTTTCTTGCACCAGTCATTTGTTTGGGTGAGGCCCTCTTGGAGGACATCCACATCACTTGCAGAATTGATGACCATGCCCAGCTTGCAGTCATCACTGGTTTTGGCCTGCATCTCAGAGAAGTATATCCTGAATAACAGAAGCCCCAAGACCGATTCCTGGGCTACATCACTTGTTACAGCTCTACTGCTTGAGGTGGCTTCCCCTATTTTGATTAAGTGGCTTCTATCAGTGAGCTAGTTTGCGATCCATCTGATAACATATGGATTGATACCTAGTTGAGAGAATTTGTCTACTATGCCTAATTGGGGAATAGTGTCAAAGGCCTTGGTTAGATCAAGGTAGGCGGTGTGCATCATCTTCCCCTCATCCATGGCTTTGGTAACTGTCTCAAAGTCGTCAACCAGATTTAACAGATGTGATCTCCCCTTGAAAAATCAAACTGTGTGAGGTTGAGTGTTTGGAGGTTGCCAATGTCCCTGTTAATGAAGTCCATGATAATCCATCCCATGGCCTTGCAGATCAGGCCAATTAGATTGATGGGTCTATAATTTCCCAGATCGGTGGATGCTCCACCTTTGTGTAAAGGGATGACAGTGGCTGTCCTCTACATGGCTGGGACAAAGCCGGTACTCAGGCATTGGTTGAATAGGGTGCCTAATGGTGCTGCAAGTTCATGCCTGAGCTGATGTAGGATGCAGCATGGGATGTTATCGGGTCCCATGGAGGCTGTATTTTTTGACTTTGAGAGGGCAGTGATGACCTGTTCCCTAGAGATAAGGGAGGCAGGTACTTGGGATGTCCTGATTTACTGATGGGGGGACAGAGGGGTGACATTTTCACTGAATCTGTCAGCCAGTAGGTTGGCTATATCTACAGCATTTGTGTATATGGTGTCCTTAACCACCAGTTCTGAACAGATCTGGGTGCTTCCTTTGAGACTGCGGACATATGTGAAGAAGGCCTTATGATTGTCTCTAGTAGATATGGCCAATTTGGACTCAAAGTTGGCTTTAGAGGATTTCACTAGTGTTCTTATTTACTTGTTCAGGCTAAGGAGAGATTGCTTCCCTCTTGGTCCTGGACAGTAATTTTTTCCTTTTGTTATATAGTTTATTTATTGCAGATGTCCACCAGACAGGGTTACTTTTCCTTGTGGAGGATGATTTTGTCCTGTCGGGTATTCATTTAGCAGCATGACCTTTAATTTATGTTTTGATGAGATTTTTATGTTGGTAGTATTGACCTCATGGAATTGCCAAAAAAGGCACTATGGGGGAGGCAAGAGCCTTTGCCTGGAGCCTGAAGCCAAAGGGAGACAGATGCAGGCCATGTCTGGCAAAGCATCGTGGTTTGTCAGTCATGTCATCCCAAGCTGTCAGGTAGTGGATCCCCTTGGAATGACACTAGAAACTAAGCCAATTGTTAAAGTCAATCATTTTCTATCTGTATTGAGGCATTCTGGGTGATGGTAGAATGCTGCTTAAGGCTAGAAACATACCTGCTTGGGACATATATTCAGTGAGCTCGATCATGTCTCTCTTCATATAGTCTAGGGAGGTATGTCTCAAGTCATTCACTCCAACATGGACTATGACAGAGTCATAACAGTACTTGAGTGCACTGGTGATGTGTGAGGCCTAGGAATTTTGCCCATCAGTTTCTGAAATGTAGCTAGTTCTCCACGAAGACCAAAAGTTAGTACTGTATATTACAAGAGTGCAGCTGGTGTGGAAAAAGTAATTTTTACTTAGTATCTGGGGTGATAGAATTTACCAATAGCATTTGATAAAGTCCAAAGTGGACAGAAACCTAGCCTTGGCCAATTGCTCAGTTTTCTCTACTTGGAGCCTGGGATATTATTCAAATGAAGATATGCTGTTTATTTTCTTGCAATCATTTGTAAATCCTCACAGATCCATCAAGCTTGGGACCAGTACAAGAAGAGTATTCCACTCACTTTGGAATTATCCTATAATGTCAAGCTTAAGCATTTTTGTACTTTGTACCTAACAGCTTGGGACTGGGAGTCTTATATTCAGAATGTTTCCAAGTGAGCTTTCTCTACTGAGTCAGTCCCCCGGATTCAGCAAGCAGCCATGCTGGAATAAGTTATTCCTGCCCGGCAGGGTCCATTCCTGTTCAGCACAGCAGCACACCATGCATATGTATAAAGGCACACTGCCATGCTGGAAAACGGACATGGTTCCATGTACGAACACAGGGGGTGTGTCTGAGAGCAGAGCTCTCACAACATACATGCCCCCTGCACTCCAGAATTGCCTTTCAGCAATTTAAAATGAGCGAGGACACTCATAACACCCCCATCCCATCAGGATAACAAATCTGGTCATAGCCGTAAGGGACAACTGTCCCTACCAAAACAAAAGTTGTTAGAATAACACATTTAGCATAAGCACATAGCACACACCTACCAACCCATCAGAGTAAGAAATGTGGACAAAGCCAAAAGGGACAATCATCCCAAAAAGCAGAAAGTTGATAGAATAACAGGTTCAGCATTAGCATGGATATTCTGAAGGGTACAAATAAAAACACACAACAAATAATTTTTTTTTAAACATGCAATAAAGTTTAAGCATGGCTGCATGGGTGTGCACATTGCTTAGCTATGCTTAGTCCAGCTTAAACAGCACAAGAAGTTAAATAGGAAGAGACATTCAACATAAGCAGTACTACAAAAGTGTAGTGGTTAGAGCATATGCTTTGCAAGCAGCCATTCCTGGTTCAATCTCCACTGTTACCAATTTGCATTTTACATGTGAAACCAGTACATAAACATTTATTTTAATAATTAGCTATTAAATAACATATATTTGTTAACCAGAGTACTGTAGTAGGTCCAGATGTGAGGTGTCAGTTTAATAAAGATGTGAAATCCCCATATAAACACAAGTACCCCATACAGTATAGTCACATATGAATAAATGTAATGAAAGTACACTGGGGGTTGTCAGGAACAGTAAACAAATTTATAATATGTAATGAATGATGAATCAATCCTATACAGCAGATAGTTTATAAAATAAAAAATAAGCAATGCTAAGCATTGCACAGCTTTGCTGACTGGGTGTAAGCATTGTATACATATGAATACTAAACAATGAATAGCCCAGCTAAGTGGATTTGCCAATTGGTAAGCAATGATGAACCTGCCCTTTAGGGACTGTCAACCTTAGTTAAGCACGTTTGCCCGTAGCTTAACTTAGCTCAGCATATTCAAAATCATCCAATCATGGCAAAGGGCAGGAAATCGGCTGTATTTAAACGCCACAGATGGGAATACAGCTCATAACTGGTTGCAGCTTCCCACTATAGACAGTATGGAAGGAGTTGATGAATGCATGCGCATCCAGGTGCAGCGCTGGGGCATACAGGAGTCCAAGGTCATGGTAGGATTCCTGGTACAAACCCGTGATGAGAGACTGCTGCTGGGCAAGCCTGGGACCGTCTTGCCCATGATCTCACCAGTGCCACTGGTATCCCTCGGACTGATGAACAGGTCTGGCACCACTATGCTGACTTGAAGTGGAGGAAAGGGAGCTCTTGGATGACTGGGTCCAAGAAGCAAGGCAGAAGGGTGATGTTCCAGCAGTGTTTAAGTAGTCATACCAATAACTGTTTACTAATGTCCAGCCTGTGTATGTGATGGATATGTATGCCTAAATATTTCTCTATTTCCCTTACAGCTGCAGCTGAGTGGGCTGTGAATCAGGAAGCCCATGCTAGTAGGTTGCAAAGGCTGTGTTACAAGGCTGGTGAGTAACAATCCTGCTTGTAGTAGTCATACCAAATACATATAAAGTAGTAGAAAGTCACCTGGCAGTATACAAACTGTGTATAGGTTGTAATGAATGAACCAAACAATATGACAGTAATAGTGCCATACAGGTCATATTTAAATAAAACTGTAACTGCCTGGCAATAAAGGTCTAAATCCTGGACTGGTTGTGTTTACTCGGTATTGTATGGCATTTAGTGTTGCATTATATAAGACTGTTGTAAGTATAAGATCAGACTGTACAACCAAGAGAGAGACTTGGACAGAAAACACTGAAGAAATAAACAGCAATATCTAAACAGTACACTATCATGAAATTTAAATTGTTGTACTTTTAGCAGACACAGCCATGGTTCGAATTCTGGGAGTGGTAGTCAGCTGTATGCATAATCATACCTCTCAACTATACAGATTTTTGCAGAATGTCCAGATAATTGGCTCATATTTTCTGCCTGTTCCTCTGTCCCCATGGCAAATCAGTGGGATGATCTCAGAACTGTAGTCACTAAATAATTACATACATTTGATTTTCAAACCTCAAAACTTTCAGAAAATGTATATTAAAACAAATCTTGTCATTCTAGCAACTCTCCAAGTTTATGAGAGCAATATTCAAAATATGTCCCTATTTGTACCCCCATTTTGTCAAGTTTTGTCCAGAGTGTGTGCATAAGAGATTGAGAGGTATGTGTATAATATTAACTAGGAATCTGGGAATACGTGTAGAAACAGTCAGGTAGTGTTAACAAATATTCCCTTCACAGGTCTGTCAGATAAGAAAAATGCAACTGCCTGGCAATAAAGATTTAAATCCTGAACTGGTAGTGTTTACTCTGGTGTTGTATGGCCTGACATGTAGCATTCACCAACATCTGATATCAGAATAGTACTGTTGTGTCAACCACTGTTTCTTACACTGTGCTACATAAAAATATGTCTAGGAATGTCTGTATAAGACTGTTGTAATTACAAGGTCAGATTGTACAACCAAGAGAGAGTTAAACAGAAAACGCCGAAGGAATAGATAGCAATATCTAAATAGCACACTCTGATGAAACATAAATTGTTGTATTTTTAGCAGACACAGACATGGTTCAAATCCTGGGAGTGGTAGCAGGCTATATGCATAATAATACCTCTCAACTGTACAGATATTTGCAGAATGTCCACATAACTGGCTCATATTTTTCATCTGTTCCTCTGTCCCCCTGGTAAATCAGCAGGATGATCTCAGAATTGTAGTCACTAAATAATGATATACATTTGATTTTCAGACCTCAAAACCTTCAGAAAATGTATATTAAAACAAATCATGTTACTCTAGCAACTCTCTAAGTTTATGAGAGCAATATTCAAAATATGTCCCTATTTGTACCCCCATGTTGTCAAGCTTTGTCCAGAGTGTGTGCATTAAGAGATTGAGAGGTACATGCATAATATTAACTCGGAATCTGGGAATATGTGTAGAAACAGTCAGGTAGTGTTAACAAACATTCCTTTCACATGTCTACTAGGTAAGAGATGTAGAATTTATCTATTATGCAGTTGAAGTATAGACTGTGTACAAATATACCACTGCCCAAACCAAGGTCATAGGGTATTGTAATAATACCTGTAGAGTAATGATTAGAGCAATGATCATTAAAGTTGTGAGTACTGCAAGGATATATAAGTTGTTGACATCTCTCTCTCCCTCCCACCACACCTGCAACAATAATCTCAACACACAAATCAATGGGTATGTTTACACCAAACCTACTGTTGGGACATATTTCCTATTGTTCAACAAACATTGAAATGTGTTTCTATTAATGTTCCATGTTGAAATACTATCATTGCTGGCCTGCTGCCATCAATGTAACCTGCATCCGTTGTAATGGCCACTGTGGTTCCATATATGCATATGTTCTGTTTGCTATGCAACTGTTCCAAATCTGGTGTTTTGGGTTAATGGAAATATCTATGCATACTGTTATAATGAATCCTGGATTGTGTTGACAATTACTAACCCACATATGTTCTAAAACTGCAACACCATAGCACGTTTGGGAAGGCCAGTCCCAGCGGACCCACCTCATCTGGCCATTGCACTGAGCCCCAGCACATCTAGGACCCACCCCGGGACCTACTCATCCACTGGTCCTGCACCACCTTTGGGTGGAACTACCTCAGGGGATGGGGTTCATCCCCCCGGGAGTGGGCGCAGACAGGATCCTGTCACCCAAAGTCAGGTCCGGGGATTGGTGTGTAACGAGCACTGAAGGGAGTTTGGAGATCTGCTATGCCAGCATGAGGTCCATGTGGTGCATTTAGAGGGTTAGCCTGCCCCTCCTGCTCAGCTCCCAGCACAGCCACCTTCGGGGCCGTGAAGGTGCAGTGTTGACTGCCCATAGGTGGGGACCTCAGTCCCACTGTTTCCATTTGGGGGCTCATGGGATTCCGATTTCGAAACACCCCTCCCCATCCAAGGTGTTTACCCCCCACATGTGTCATATACCTCCCCTGTATGATGTCTTGTCTGTCTTCCTACCCAACCTACCTCCCCAAATATACCTACTATCCTTCCCTAACATCCCACTCTCACCTAAAAGAAATGAGCAATCTGTTACCAAAAAAAAATTTGCCCATACATAGCTGTTCATTTTGCATAAGTGTCCACTGGACACTTGTAATCTGGTCTAATTGACTTCACAACACATTATTGTTGTCCTCACCCCTCTCTCAGGAGTCTGAGTGTCCACATCTACCTCCAAATTCAGTGCATATGCACAGCTGTTGCAGTAGAAGAAATGGACAGCTATGGACCTTCCCTACACCTGTCCTGCACAACCCTAGCTACTTTCCCTATTGTCTTTCCCTCTTTGTGCCCCCTTTTTCACCACTTTCCTATCACCCCTTTTTTCTTTTCTTTTAAAGAAATTAGTGTGGGGTAAGTGGGAGTAAGCAATAGTAAGTGGATTTAAGCCTGTTTGCACTGCGCTAAGCAGTGCCTACTCAGATTAAGCACTTTCAGGGTGTCTGCAAGCATATTTAGACAGAAGTTAGCATTGCATACCACCGAGCAAACCCACTTACAACTGCTTAACAGTGCCTTAACCATTGTGTATCCAACAGTCCTTGTTCATGCAGGTCTTGAACCCAGGACCCTGTACACTAAATTTACAGCAGTTAACCACTAAGCCATTGGAGCTGTGAAGATCTCTGTTGTTTTTTCAAATATATCATTCAGTATGCATACTGATTAGTAGTGAACAACCACTTTGACTACTACAATTATTTAGTACTTGTAAGTGAAAATAGCATTGAATCAGTCATGTTTGGGATACATCTGGGAAGGTATATACAACACTCATGATTACACATAACAAGGATATGGATATATATATATATATATATATATATATATATATATATACATATATATACATATATATATATACATACACATGTATATATATATATATATATATATATATATATATATATATATATATATATATATATATATATATTCACCCAAAACATGTAATGGAGTCATACCTCAGCACCATAAGTCACAATCTCTTAGTACAAGGGAATGTAATGTAAGTATTGCAGGTATACATGCAGAATGTTGCTACAGTAATAGGGGTTGTGTCAACAGACATGTTGGGTAGGAAGTCACTTCTGATACTGACATGTACACCATCAGTTACTGATGGACATCATAAGATCATCGTAGTGAAGTAACACACAAATCACAGTAATGATCTTGTGGAATAGAGCAGAAATATGACCAATAAACGTGGACAGTCTGACACAATCTGGTCAGTCCATAGGTATACACAGAACTCCTTAGTGCAAGACGTGTGGACCAAGCCTGACAAAGGGGATGTTTACAGCCATGAAAATGGGGATATCACACAAATATTGGAATAGATAAGCTCACACAGTTGATGCATTCACACCCTCCTGTCTGTCCTAACACATATTAACTGGAGAAGCAGAGGTCCCAAGCCCACATACTTCCCACTAGTTAGTGACATACATATTCACAACATCCCACTGCTTTTCAGAAATACACAACACATATGGTGGCCAGGCAACAGTACATCTGACAAATATCTGGACATAACATCACACTGGGTAAATACACTGAACTGCTAGGCATGTCAGAAAGTACTGTGTAAACTACAGGCAGACTACCGCAACACTGACTCAAGTTTCCTATGGGGGAATACACATGTACTTGCAAATATAGCAGGCACTACAGGCATGTAACAGCATGGAGTAACAGACACCAGTGTGAAAGTGAATACCCACAACCAATCTCAACACAGTCACATTATGGTAAGCCTAATTAATAGTACAGTATATGGACTGTGTGAACAAAACCATCCTCATATTTGCCAGTCACACACTAACCCTACATATACTCGCCCAATACACAGTGCAGTCTGATGCCTGACTGTGGTATCGGACATGTCTCAGTCTGACCCTACAAAGATATATGTTGATAGGGTACTAGAAACTGGAGCAGCATGCAATGTCAGCTAGAACAGGACCAAGAACACTGACATCTACCACAGTCTGTACACAGGCCAAGTAACATATTCACAATACACTACTACACAATACTGACACTCTCACCATAAGTACACAGACCTCACTACTGTACAGACTACAACAGAATGTCCAGGTTTTGTCCTTAAATATAAGACCTACTATACATAACATGTCTAGCAGTCTGATATCTCACTGGCTTGTTATCAGGTATGATGTCAGTAAATAATGAAATACTGTACATATGCACCTCTTACTGAATGACATATAGACAAAGGGTGACATACTTGGGGGACAGAGGCACAAACACAGGGACAATATTGACATATTGCTGTGATAAACTGACAAAATTCCTGGTGTAACAGGGTTTGTTCTGACATATCTCTTCTGATGGATATGAAATCAGTAACTCACATGGATGTCACCATGTACTGACTGCAATCATCAGAGTATGCTACTGCATTTCTAAATGTAGGAAATGTGTGAGCAACACACCACATCTAAGACTCCAAACTCTGGCCAGTCTGTAGGTAGCCCTACCGGTGAGAGTTTCCTCAACCACATAACACTGTCATGCCAGACTTTAAATCATGTAGAACAGCCATATCCAGACAAAGCCTGTTAAACCAATATTACTTCAAATGTAGAACAGCAATATTTACATTATATCCCCATGCCTGGAACACCCCCCTCCTGTTTGTTGGCCTGTCTCCACAGTGTAGGTTGTAGGAGGCATTTCCAACTACCCTCTGTGATGCTGTTTGTCAGACACCCATATGAAGTCTTGCTCACAGTGAAGGAAAAGGGCCAACACCCACATGAAGTGCTTAGTTATAGGAGTATGTTTCAATGCAACTGGCTATAGGAATGATACCACAGCTGTTCCACATGCAATTAGCAACTGGGGGACTGCAATACGTGCACAGGCCATCAGCTGATCATGAACATCGCTTACAAAACTCAAGCTGCTACCTATGCAAAACAGACATACTCTTCCACATCCACCAGAGAAGGAGAGAGAGGGAGAAAGAGAAAGAGAAAGAGAGAGAGAGACAAAATAAGAAAGGAAGGGAGTAAGGCAGTAAGAGCCAAGCATGTTTGTGTATGATCTGTGGGTGGCGAGTGGTATCTGGGTATTATAACGGTTGCCTATATTGTTTACTAATCCATACTGTCACATAGTAATTGCGCATGGCTGTACATATTTATGGCTGAGGATTGTCTACAACAACCTCTACAGTGTTTGAAAACTGTTGGCCTTGTAATATGGACATTGGGACATATGAGTCCTCAATATAATGATGTAGCAATACCCACAATGCAATGGATCCTGTCATTACACAATCACCCCAACACCCACACAGGATACTGATGATACACACACAAACGCACACTTACCAGTACTGATATTGAAACCCCTACCTGACTATGTATTGCTATTACAGTGTTAGGCAGGTATTGCATGCGCAATGGAGCTTACATGTTGGAGAGCTGTCCAAAGGCATCTTTGAAGGTGAGTGACATCAGCAACAGTGCTAAAGTAGGGGTAAGCGAAGTGTAGTAAGTGTGAATGTCCACAAAATCAAATGTTAATGAAGACACACACACACACACACACACACACACACACACACAGACTCTCAGAGAAACACACACATTATCACAGTTGGCAGGATCAGGATTAGAACTCCTACCTAACTAGTTTGCTACACTACAGTATTACGCAGTTATTGCAAGCATCACAGAGCTTATAGGGCTGTAACATGGCTAAAGGATTATTTCAAAGTAAATTACATCAGCAGGTGTGCTAAAGTAGGGCAATTATGGGAGGTGTAGTGAGTGTGAATGGCTTCAAAACCATTCATCTCCACACACACACACACACACACACACACACACACACACACACACACACACACACACACACACACACACACACACACACACACACACACACACACACACACACACACACACAAACACACTTGCCAGTATTGAGATGCACAGGTTCATTGCTTCATAGGGTAGCCTCGGTGGTGCAGTGTTTAGCATTGCCATCTCACAGCAAGAGGCTCTCCGGTTTGATCCACGGCTTGGGGTGCCTTCTGTGCGGAGTCTGCATGTCCTTCCTGTGGTCACGTGGGTTTCCTCCGGGTGCTCCGCTTCCCTCCTGCATCCCAAAGACATGCTGTATGTGGATTAGATACTCTAAATTGGTCCTAGGCATGAGTGCGTGTGTGTGTGTGTGTGTGTGTGTGTGTGTGTGTGTGTGCCTTCTATGGAAGGTTGGGAGCTGGGTTGGCAACTCTACACTGTAAAACTCCACTGCCAATCATGAGCGGACAGGTGATCTGCTGTGGTTACCCCTAACCGGAAAAAGGCGAAAGAAGAAAAAGAATGTTCATTGCTTCACAGGTGTGTAGTAGGTGAATGGGCCTGAAGGCTGTACAAGGCTAGGCAAAGAGAATACCTTGGCATCATACCACATGACAATAGTGCCCAGTGTGGCTCAGGGGTGTAGTCCCTGGAGTGGTCCGCAGGGGTGGGTATTGTATTCACCATCCACTCATCTGCATTACTATTGTGGGTAGCCAGTGATGTGCACTGCATCCCATGTATGTGATCTATATTCCATAACATGGACAGTGTCTTGTTTGTGCACATGTCCCACATGCATGTTCTTTGATGTGTGGAAATATACTTGAGGTATCTGGGGCATGTTGTGTGGACAGAATGTTATTTTCTGATGTAGCATTCCTGACCTCATTTGGTGAGACCTAGCTATGTAACTGAGGACGTGCTTGCACCTACATTGACAGCATGATACTGGTATTCAGTGAAGTTAGTGGCATCTGTACATACAGGGCATGTGTATAAGGCATGGTATTGCCTTTGTGGGTTACATTTGCAGACTCTAGTTGTTGCAGGCATCCAGTGGGGAACATAGCAAAAGGGTCACTGTAAGCATTTATTTGCCTACTGTGGGGATGGAACAGGGGCCATGTCCTTTTACTTGCTGGATAGTACACACTCAGGAGATGTAACACATCAAAATACTTTCTGATATCAGTGGCACTGTTTTGGTCAACAGGCATGTAGTCCACTGCAATCACACTGTGGTTATTATCAATATATATATATATATATATATATATATATATATATATATATATATATATAGACAGAGAGAGAGAGAGAGAGTTTGTTACCTAGCCAAGTGTGTCTGTGTATGAGATGTGGGTGCAGAGTGTTCTCTGAGTAATAGAAGGGTTGCCTATATTGTTCACCAATCCATAATGTCACATGTAGGGCTATAGATTGTCTACATCAACCTCTCCAGTGTTTGACATCTGTTGTCCTTGTAAGGTGGACATTGCGACATATACTAGGTCCTCAACATAATGATTTAGCAAAATCCACCCCACAATAGATCCTGTTATTACACAATCACAGCAACGTTCACACAGGATACTGATGACACACACACATGCACACACTTGCCATTACTGATATTCAAACCCCTATCTAGCTATGTATTGCTACTATACTGTACCGCATTTATCATATGCACCACAGAGCTTATAGGAGGGATGTTGTCCCAAGGTACTTCTAAAGTGAGGAACATCACCAGCTCTTGTAAATACTGGCACTGGATGATGTAGCGGGTGAGAGATCCCAAAAATAATTTTACCCTACACACACATTTACATTTGCCAGACATGAGGTTCAAACCTCTGTCTAACAATCTTTATGGACCATTACATTACTCATTTACCACTGACCTGAGATGGTTTAGGGTTGGCAACAGGTACTTCTAAGGTGGATGATATCTGCAGGACTGCTAAAGTGAGGCTCTGAGATGTGTACTGGGTGTAAATGGGGCCAAAATCTTTGAGGTACAGACATACATATGTACACACACAAACACTTGCCACAGATGAGATTCAAACCCATACCTATGTAGTTACTGCTACTACATTGTTCCACATGTATGGCACACAACATGGAGCTTACATGTTGGAGAGCTCTCCACAGGTATCTCTGAAGGTGACTAACATCAGCAGCAGTGCTAATGGAGGGGTAAGGGTAGAGTAGCAAGTGTGAATGTCCATACAATCAGGTATCATCAAAGACACACACACACACACACACACACACACACACACACACACACACACACTCTCTCTCACACAAACACACACAGTTTCACAGTTTCCATCTCAGGAATTAGAACTCCTACCTATCAAGTATGCTACACTATAGTATTACACAGTTATTGCAAGCACCATGGAGCATATGGGGCTGGAAGTTCTCCAAAGGGTTATTTAAAGGTGACTGACCATCAGCAGGCTAGGTCAATGGGAGGTGTAGTGACTGTGAATGGCCTCAAAATCATTAATATCCACACACACACACACACACACACACACACACACACACACACACACACACACACACACACAGTTGTCATATTTGGGATTAGAACTTCCACCTAACTAGTTTTCTACACTACAGTATTACACACATATCGCAAGTGCCACTCAGCTTATAGGGTTGAGATTTGGCCAGAGGGTTATTTCAAGGTGACTGACATCAGCAGGAGTGCTAACATGGGCAAAGTGAAGTGCAGTGTGTGTGACTGGGTCATAAACCATTCCTCAGGAAACACACACACACACACACACACACACACACACACACACACACACACACACACACACACACACACACACACACACACACACACACACACACACACACATGCACTCAGTCAAACACAACTTTACATTTGACAGGACTGGGTATACAAATGTTAGATGAATACTGGTTTGTACTATCATGTTACACAGTTATCACAAGCACCACAGACACTATAGGGCTGATGGCTATCAAAAGCAATGTCTACAGTGATTGACATCAGCACATCATGTGATATTGGCCAACTGGATGTGTGGTGGGTGGGACAGACCTCATGATGGAAATCTCTCTGTCACTGTCTGTCTCTCTCTTCCCCACATTTCTCTGTGTGTACATTTGACATATTATAGTGTGTTGGCCTTGGATATGTGTGAGTATTTCTATCCAATGTGTGTGCAAAGCATGAATGGTGTACAATGTGGTACGTGTGCACAGACATCTGCGAGTGACAGATATGTATAGTCCACTGTATTGTCAGACTATAATGGGCTTCATATCTCTAAGTGTTGGAGCATGCCCAGTATGACCTTCTGTACTGAGTGTATGAATCCATTCCAGGTAGGTTGTACTCCAGTCCAGGATTTGTTGTTCTACACCTAGAGCTAGCAACCTGTTTCTGCAGGATATATGGAGATATCATGACAATATGGTGTCACAATGGGTGACAGATAGTGGGATACTGTAACTGTTGTGTCTGTGCTGCTTGTGTTACATGGTTGGTGTTAGCAGAGCTATTCAGACATATGTACTGTTTTACATTGTGACGTATTATGTCATCAACTACTGACAGATATATGTATTTCCTCACAGTTATTTCCTGGGAAATACAAGCTGAATGAATCTGTGTCCAGTATTGTGGTTTGCAGCCTACATATTCTTCTACACTCATGCCCTTCTGGAGGGGTAGCTGCGGACACTTGCTGATGGGTCTATGTAAATGGTCCATCACCTTGGCACTGTAGTGGCTGAGGATCCCCTACTTGTACATATATCAACATAACAGAATGGCCATATCCTGCTGTGGCCATAACTCTCAGCTGTACAGATTCACCCAGGTTACCCAAAGGCAGGGCTCATATATCTGGTCAGTTCCCCTTCACATTGTGGTTTACAAGCAGGTTGGTAGCCACCCATTACTGGGTTTGCAGGCAGTAGTAGTATGGGCACACATCAGAGTTTCAGACTTCACACACTCCATGACGTCCATGCTTCTACACCCCCCACTCTGTTATTCTATCCACTTCCTAACATTATGTGAGTGATATCTGAGAAGTATCCATACAGTTGTCCCTTCATCCCAGCGGTATTTAGGGGTTGGTCCACAGTTCATGCAGTAGGACATGGTGGGCATGCTACTGGGATTTGTCAACATGGCCTTGCATTTGTGTTCTGTTGACTGTGTTATGCTGTTAGTTGGGACCCCATGAGATAACCTACACTGGCAGTATGGGTGAGGCACAGGCCTTTGACAGAGGACTGTAGGGCATTTAGTAGTGATGAAGTCTATCTGTAGTAGGCCAGTGCATTCTGTCACTTCTACATTCCCAGGCTGTGAGCCACTAGGTTCCACTGGGGTGACAGGGTAAGTGTGTGAGGTGTTAATGGCAATAGTTCTTGTCCATATTAATCCATTGGTCTGAATGCTCGCAGGGTGTTGCTTACAGCTAGGGACACACCTGCATGTGACACCTCTTCAGCATGCTGCACTCCGTGGGTATTCCCATACAGAAGTGGAGGTCATACTGTACTCATTCCCAACAGCAGGGATATGACCTGTGATAAACCTGTGATTGATGGTGGGGTGAGCTGAGTGTTTGTGTGATATGGAAGCTTCTTGCAGTTGACTCATAGATATACCTGGGACATTCCCCTTATGCTGCCTTGTGCAGGGACATAGGCAGTCTCTCATTACTTCATAAGTGTGCCTTTAGTGGTCTGCTACTGATTGGCCATACTACATCAGTATTCCATACTACACAGACAACTAATGTGCTGCTAACCTGTAAGTACAACTCCAAAGGTGTGTGCAGTTTACAGTTACATTTTATGTACTCTGTTTAGGGTACTTCCACCTGTGTACTGTGTGTATGTCTGGCCCCACATTCATGACATGTCCATCTTTCAGACGGTGACAGATATTGACATCTGGATTGTGAGGATGGATTACTGCTGACATGGGTATTGCTGAGATGCATTGTGGTTGGCACTGCAGTTGTCAGAACATGGCCCTGTCATCGACAGTACTGGCCATAGGCCACCAAGACACAACTCTTCATGCCTACATGCTGACAACTTCCATACTACTCCATTCAGCAATTGATAGGAAGAGTGACTTACCTTGTGGCTGTGCCAGTATTGAGGACGGTGCTAGAGGGCTGACTATGTAGGATGCACATAGTACACTCCCTCTACATGGTAAAGCACAGGTAGTGTCATATTTGGCATCCATTTTACTGTATGTGCATGTCAGATAGAGGCGTCATTCCCTGGGTCCCTACAATGTCAGTGTATTTGCTATGCCTTGCCTCTTTGCCAAATCCTGGGCATACTGGGCACACCTCCTTCTGCCTACATAGGAAAGCTCAGGTTGTTTCACTTCCGAGTCTCTCTGTGCCTGTGATGACCTTGGCAATGATGCAGGGCTGTGTGGCCTTGCCCCATGCTGTTCCTGTTGCAACTGTTTCTACAGGATAATATTGTGTAGCATGGCAAATACAATGAACATTTGTGCACATGTAGCTGGAGAGTACGGCAAGGCACCACCAGATATGTCCAGGCAGCATAACCATGACTTGAGCATCCCAAACACACACACTATTATGATTCTGGTTTGTGTGTGTGCCTCATTATGGAGTTCTTGTTTGGGTGTGTGTGCACTTCTGATGGGTGTCATCAGCATCCCCCACTAGGTGGGTATATGAGATGTCCCCACTGGCAAATTTCTGGTACAGCTGTGTCATATGCCAGATATGGGTGTCTTGATAGCTTCCAGGGCTGCCAGCAATACATTCAAGATAATGCCCTGGGTATCGCACACGACCTGGTGGTTGATGGAGGGGAAGCCCTTGCAGTTTATGTAGACCCCACCCCGCTTGTCAGTTGGTGCATTAATGTGTATGTGGGTGCAGTCTATAGCAGTCACTACCTCAGGGTATTCTGCTATTTGGTGGAAGAGACGCATATTGCTGGTCAATGCCTCATGGGTGCTGAGGAAATATATGTGCTCATCGGCATGTGCTGACATGGCATCCAGGAACTGGTGGAGTACCCTGTATGCTGATGCTTGTGAGACCCCCATGATATCCCCAGTTGGCATTTGGAAGGTACCTGTGGCTAGTATTCTTAACCCTACACATACCTTGGTATCCACTGGGATGGATTCACCTCTGTTGGTTCTGTGTGTGAGATGTGGCCGGCACAGCTTAACAATTTGCTGTAGAATGTCCCTGTACACCCTATAGTGCTCCATTATCGCCAGCTCATGTAGTCCCTGGTAGGTTACCTTGAGTGTGTACACTCTTCTCCTCCTCCTCACTGTGGGTTAATCATCAGTATTCACATCCTCACCACCCACAGTCTCTTCCACATATTGATGTATGAGAGCAACAGCAGCCCTTAACATTTTGTTAGTTTTGTCAGGTAAACTTTCCCCATTTGTGTACACTGGTGGTGTACAGTTTGTGGGAGAAACCAGAGTGAAAGGTGTTTGCATAGTTTATAGTAGTGTGCTGGGCTGGGCTATTGCCTATGTAATTGGCTGATTCTGATACATTTCACCTGCCAGCTATGCTAGTTCTCCTTGATTGCCTTCCTACTGCGTTATCCCTTTCAATTGCCTTCCCGTTTAACCCCCGAGGCATGCCGCGCATATCCAGTGCTCAGATGTGAACAGAGCTGCTATTTCCTGTGTTTTCTTTTTTTTTGTTAAAAACCTGGTGTGCAGCATGCACACCCATTTAGGCAATGCAAACACTGCTAGGCAGCCTCAGACACATCCCCTTCCTTAACTGTGTTTAGCTAAGGGCAAACAAGGGCCACTGAGCTCCAATAAGCTTACAGCATGCATGACACTCCCCCTTATAAGGTCATTTACCTCTTATACCTTGGAGTTGCTGCACCTACATGGTTGGGTGCAAGCTAACACTGAGAGGAATTCTGTGATTCAGTATCAGTCCCCTCATTTGCACAAAACAGAATGGTAATTCATAGTTACCACACTCACATCGAGCCTTCCCCCTTAGCAACCACTATTCCCTGGTATTGTTGTCTCATGCATGCCATTGACTATCATGGCAAAATGTTGATTTGGGTTTAAAAGCTTATTTCCAACTTTTTTCCATATTTTCAGGCCGATCCCGTTTGCGCACCACTGCCCTACGCTTAAACGGCCAAAATTGGCCAAAAAAAAAATAAAAGTTATTTTTTATAATTTTGCAACTATTTCCCATGACAATGGCCATATATTTGGCTACTGGAATGCCTACTACATTGAATACATGCTTTCTTTGGAGCTGTCATGCCTCCATTTTGTAATCTGCAGAAATCTATTCAGTAAGTAACCAAATACATTTCTGCAGGTTACACTATTCCTGCACAGAAGCCTGCCTGCTTCCTGGATTGCTAATTCACCTCATGTGCATGGTTTTCACCAGCAAATTGGGTAATTAACATATAGCAGTGGTGCCCATGCAGGAATAGTGTAGGAGCGCTCATGCATGTCCCAAGAGCTCATTCCTGCATTGCTCATTGGCCATATTGCCTGCAGCAGCTCTTACACTATTCCTGCACTCCGTGCAGAGTTTGCTGAATCCCAGGGAGTGTCTATAGTGTTTTGAATTAAAATGGTTTTACCAGTCAACTCTAAATATATTTTTATTACTGAGTAAAAATTCTTTCACTTCTTGCCTCTGAGACACAGATAGTGTCTCCCCTATTTTGACTTCAGAACATGCCACAAGAATCTTAGCTTCTGCTATAAACATACAAATTGCAAACACTTTAGTTTTCCTCCCTGCTTTCAGATCATTTACATGGTCCAACTGTCCTGACTTTTTCTCCACTAGTCTCACCATAAAATTTGTTTTACTTGCCTTCTGCATTACTTTACAAGTGTATTGCCACTTTGCAATGAATTTCTTTTTCAACATTAGCTACTAATACACGTACTCAGCCTGTCCTCTGAATACATAAAATAGCCTATCACATTTTAAAAGGGATGCTTTCTTCCTCCTGTGTATATTTTGCTATTTTTATCAAGCTTGAAATTGTCTGTTATGCAGCAACTTAAATGGTGTGAATCTAAATGAAACTTAACGTACTCTTCTCACAGCAAAGAGAAGGTATAACAGTAGCTGGTCACAGTTTACCCCCATATAATTATATAGCTTTTTGCCACATAGATTTTTGTAGTTTAGCTGAAGTGTTAAACTAGCTAATTTATTTGAGGATGGTTTACAGATGCCCTCAGCTGTTTACTTAAAAGCATTGGCAAAGTTTATGCATAATGCTATACATGAATCGGGTGCTAAGGTCAGTCAAGAACTTCATCAGGGATTTCATCTCCTGAAGACATTTAAATGCTCTTCCCTAAAATCTTTGCATGGACTCTTTTTCATGTGTAAATCCTCAAGAGATTCTGTTGCATATTCAATGACTACAACAATACAGTATTATCCACAATACAGTGATAGCCATTATTAAGCTTTATAAATGGACTCACAATGTCCACTGGTATTATTTCGAAAGTGGACCTCTACAGTGAGAAAATGTATGCCTTTCATAATACCAGATGTAGAAAATGAAGCCAGAGCTCTAGCCTCTTTGCCATGTCCATTTTTAAATATCCACCCAGAATGTGGTATGTGCTAATTTCATTACAAGTGTCTTAAAAGTGACTTATAGTGCAGAGAATTACAGCTCTGGGTGGTTAATGGGCTATCTGATGTAGAACAAGGTACAAAGGTTTATTCCTTCTACCGCCATTTCCCTACTGTGTGACTCTGAGCAAGTCATTTAACAAAAAATTATCCTGGGTTGTCCCTGAAAAAAGGCACTTATGTTCAGTGGACGTATCTTATTAATAAATGTATAAAATAAAAAAAAAAAGTTTTGGCACTAATAACCATGTTAGTATCACTTCCCTTTCTTTGGTTATTCTGTATAGCAGATCATTACTTAACTCAGGATGTAGATATAATGTGGGGCACTTCTATTGTTTTTGATCTCCATTAATGTTCTTTGTGGCTTCTCTAGATGTACTTAGGGTACTGCCTTCTCACTGAACTTTACTGAAATTAACATGGCTTATTTATTTATGGATATATGTATCTATGTTTACTGGGAAAGTCCAACTGCAGGCAACTTGCCCTGGGAGAACAGCGTTAAGCAACCGAAGAAAAAACAATTGAAGTTGCAGACATTATTATTAGAAAACAAATACAATTACATTACATACACATTGTTAGTAGACCTGGCTTATGTAGAAAGCAATCATTCTCTGTTTATTCTGACCTAAAGTGGAAGTCATGGCCTATTCTCATGTAAAAGGAAACATGTCATTTCTTCCTTATGTAGTTCATTGTCCTGCATGAAACACAGCAGGAAATAGTTTTCTTCTACCAGTCATACTAGCTGCTTCCCCTTTTCTTCCTTGTGGGGGCTTTTTTTCCCTGTTTTCATTATATTTGTCTTCTGTTTCGCTTTGACTCTTTGCTTTAGTATAGCAAAGAGAAGCACATGATTGTTCAGGTTCTTATTTTTCTTTATCTTCACCATGAGACTCATATGTCCCTTCATTAGCTTGTATGCCCATTTCTGTTGGTGTATCCATACCTCTCAAGTATCCTTCATTACGAGGAACGTACCTCATTTGGGGTCTTAAATCCTCAAAGTTCCAAATGGAAAGACTCTGTCACACATTCAGTAAGGAATTTATTTAAGTGAAATCCATTGTAAATAGAAATTAATCATATTAGTTCATTAAAAGATCTTCTTTATAAGTAAAACCAGCATACCTTAACCATCGTATGACCTTCCTAGTTGAAGCTGTTAGTAAGCCATTATTATGTGTTCCACATTTTGCCCATTTGTTCCACATTATGAGGGCTAGTGTTCCTCATTTTGGAGGTGGAAGGTTGAGAGCTATGGGTGTATCCTTAACTGAAGGGTGTGTGTGTGTGTGTGTGTGTGTGTGTGTGTGTGTGTGTGTGTGTGTGTGTGTGTGTGTGTGTGTGTGTGTGAGTCTGTCATTTGCCTTTTTTATTACTTTAATTGTTGCAGTGTTTTGGTAAAATTCACACTCCCAGTGAGTTACTAGACTGACTTCATTCAGTATTTTAAGATTATTTTTTTGACAAATGTCAGTATAATAGATTTATCCAACCCTTTCAACTAGAGCCAAAGCACAGGTTCTTTCTGCCTTCTAGCCCTCAATGAGGTATGTGCATTTCCGGAAGTATATGTGCAAACATCCTTTTCCCCATTAACTTCCACAGTTCTTTAAATTATGAGACAGATTAGGCACTAAAGGATGTTCCCCCGAGTCAATTTGCATTTCTGCTTGTGTAGCATGGCATTTCTGTTGTCTCAACAAGCACATATAATTTCAGTTTTCTACTTAATAATTACTATAAGCTTGCCAATCCCTTAAAATACACGTGCTGTAACCAGCTATTCTTGAATTCATCAATCTAAACAGTTCTTTCCTTTTCTCTAAAACAATGCATTTCATAAGTCTGGTTACTAGTACAGTGACATAATACAGATTTTACTAACAAAATGTTGACAGTTCAGCAATTTTATTTATTTTGTTTTGCTTTAGTTTACTGGATTTATCAGACAGGATTACAAAAAGAAACGAAAAAGGCAGAAACGGTGTGAAGCAGGCTGAGAACAAAACAAATGTAAACCAGGAAGCTGTAGTTATTTCAATATACCAAATGCCGTTTATTCAAACCAAAGTAAGAAACCTTCCCCACCTTCTTCAGACCAAAATTATACAAGTCTGATAAAATTCAGTGTCTTTAAATTATGTGCTAAATGATGACATCACATTCACCAATTAACTAATTACTTAAACTTTAACTGGAACATTTTACAACACCTAATACTTGCAATATTAAAAATTAAAAGTTAAAGTATAATATTATCAATATTAAAAAAGGAAGGTATTATAATATGTTACCAATGTTAAAAAACATAATAAAAGCATTACCAGCTTTATAAAGCATTGAACATTAAAGGCAGCAGTCTAACCAAGAAGCGGCTCAATGAATTGAGAAATACATAACCTCTAGATATTAGTCTATATAATTGCTACTAAGTAAACTATAACATCCTATAATTATATTACTAATCATACAAATAATAATATAAAAATCTTCTAAATGAAGATCATGCCTTCTTGTTTTTAGTGGTTCAACAGCTTTCACCTGATGTGAGGGGGGGGTCCATGGCAGATTATCTTAGAACAGCAGGAAGCATATTGGCAGATTCGTACTGCTTCATATACTGTGCCAGGTTTAAACGAAATTGTGTCTCTAAAATGTTTTCTTAGATTTTTGGCTTTAGGTAGATAATCAAAGTAATTTTAACAACATTGGATTTAATTATCATATATCCACATTTATTGATGGGCTTCATTACATTTATATGTTTATTAATGATTCATAGTAGTTGGGATATGAGAAGTGTTCTCAATTTTATATAATTTTATATATTTTATATAATTTATATGATTTATATATTATATATAGTTTATTGTTCTTGAAAAATCATTTTGTGTTTACATCTCATAATAACAAAAAACATTTTTTAACATTGGTAACATATTATAATACTTTCCTTTTTTAATATTGATAATATTATACTTTAACTTTTAATTTTTAATATTGCAAGTATTAGGTGTTGTAAAATGTTCCAGTTAAAGTTTAAGTAATTAGTTAATTGGTGAATGTGATGTCATCATTTAGCACATAATTTAAAGACACTGAATTTTATCAGACTTGTATAATTTTGGTCTGAAGAAGGTACTTTGGTTTGAATAAACGGCATTTGGTATATTGAAATAACTACAGCTTCCTGGTTTACATTTGTTTTGTTCTCAGCCTGCTTTGAGTTTGGTGCATTTGTGGTTTTACAGGATTACAAAAAGAACAACTTTCAGTGGTGGGCCGGGGAGAAAAGCTTCAACGTATTATAAACATTTTAAACAAATACGCAGGAGTATACATGAACTGACAATAAATAATATACATGAACAATTACAGAAAGATTTGATAATTTACATTAATACGAAAATAGACAATCATTACTGTATAAATGATACTTATACATTAGTAGATATTGAAAATTGAGCATCTGAGGAGGTGTATTAGTGGGTTTGTCAGATAGATAATAGATCATACATTATTTTTACAAATTCAAGAAATAGATGTAAAGGAAGGAAGTAGCTAGGTTAGAAAATGTTAACACTGTAGTTAAGAGGTTGGATGTAAAGAAGGTTCAGAGACAATTATATATATATATATATATATATATATATATAAATATATATGTGTGTGTGTATCATAAGGTTTAAATTAGAAGTGCACAGATGGTGATGAGCAGTGTCACAATTTATATTTTATTTATTTACTTATCTATATAACTGTCTATCTATCCTTTGTTAGTCCCAATAGACTAGTGGCCTCTTTTCGGGGTAGACCCAAAGTGGTATTTATACTACTAGGGGAAATTGGACCAGGGCATCTGGAACTTCCCCTACTCTTTTAAATTGGTGCCATGGGATCTTTCACATCCATCTGAGCTCAGCTACCACCAAATCAAGCAAATGGGGCATTAGTTTAACATCCATCCAAAGGCCGAGCAGTGTACATTAAGGTACTGGTGAAGACTGGTTGTCAAATATCTTATTCTAAATGAAGAGAAATGGTTTGACAATACAGCAAGCTGAAGATAACAGTGACATTTATCATGGAGATGTACAGGAAAGATTCATTAATTTGACAGGGGAAGTTTCAGCTGTCTTTAAAATTAGTGGATTTCAGTGGTAGTGGGATGTGGTTGTATAGTTTAGCTACACTACTTGTATACAGAGAGTCAGCTGCAGTATAAGATGATTTGGTTATAGTTGTCAGAATTGAAAGGACTGTAGAATACTGGAATGAACTGGAAATAACTGGAATGAGGCTTGAATGAATGTATTTGTTAATTACCCAGAACTGTGCTGAACAGGTGCCAGTTTCTCTTTTAAAAGCCAAATCTTCTAAAGTCTGCATATGCTGTAGATCTGTTAAAATATTTTATTATGTACACTGGAGGTAGATGTCAAAAATATCTAAATCAAATCTTACTGTCTCCAATAACAGTACTGAGAAACTGAAAAAGACTGAATTATATCCACATCTTATGCACTCATTATTTTTATTTATTTTATTTATTTAATATTTGTTTACTGTGAAAGTCCAGCTTGGAACGAGCCAATTTTCAGAGGAGGCCTGGGAAGAAAAGCTCCAGACGCACTCCTTTGTAACATGGGAGGAAACCAGAGCACCCAAAGGAAAACTACACGGATGCAGTGAGGACATGCAGACGCCACACAGAAGGCACCGCAGTTAAGAATCAGATTAGGAACCTCTTGCTGTGAGGTGACAACATTAACCTCTGCACCACTGCACCATCCATTATACTTAGAATTATTCCTTTCCTCCTGAATAATATAATTAATATTTTCTAATGCTGGATATTTGACCTAACTTTTGTATTCCCTCTCAAGTGTTTGTACCAAACTTCTGATGACTATACTACAATGACTTTATACATGTCAGCCCAAACTAATTAAATCACTTCTGTGCCTGAAGTATCTCTCCTACCAAAACCCTGTAAACTTCCTGTACATGCCTCTTTAACTAATCTAAATGCCACCAATATCCTAGACCTGGTCATTACCAACATGGGAAATCGATGCTCCACACCTATGGTCACCCCCTCGTTAGTCACGTCTGACCATAAGCTAATCACCCTTAACATCCACATCCCACCCCAACCCCCCCAGTAAGGAAACCTCCATAAATAACTTCTCCAAAGCCAACTTCATGCTATTCAACTCAGAAGTGACAAACTTCATGACACCCATGCAGATGGGAGCTGAAAGTTCAACTGCTGAATCCTACACTAAGGCACTGTACGAGCACATCCACTCATGCATAAATCGTGCCATTCCAAATAGAACCAAGATGCTCTCATCCAAAAAAAGAAGCCAATCTGGTAATCCCCTGCCATAAACAAACTTTACAACAAAAGGAAGAAACTGTTGCAGAAGAGGAAAATCCCAGGATGCAAAAAACTTCCTTACCAGACTCAGTAAGAAACTGAGATCCCTCATAAAATCCTCCAAAGCTAGTTACGAAAATAAAATTGCCAAAGATTCCAAAGACAACAACAAGGCATTCTATAACTATGTCAAGAATCTAAATGGCAATGCTCAGATCTGCTCTGAGCTAAAACAGAATGGCATTAAATATACTGATCCCAAGGATATTGCCAATATCCTGGCAGATCAATTCAGTGCCAACTTCACCCCCCTCTCACCCCCTAAATGGCCCATCTCAATACCGGAAGATTTCCAAATTCCAGTAATAACGGCCACACAGGTAAAAAATGCACTCTCCACAGCTAAGAATACAGCATCCATGGGACCAGATGACATCCCAGGCTGTGCACTACATGAAATACAATATGAACTGGCACCTCACCTAAGTGTCATGTTTAATCATAGCCTCACCTCAGGTTTCGTGCCCACTGAGTGTCACACAGCTACAGTTATCCCACTCCACAAGGGGGGATCCATCTTGGATCCCGGAAACTACCATCCCATCAGTCTGACAAGCCTTATCTGCAAGGCCATGGAGCATATTATCATGGAACATATAAACAAAGACATTGGCAACCTTCAAACACTGGACCCCACCCAGTTTGGGTTCGTGAAGGGCCGATCTTGTCTCCTGAACTGGATTGGCTTCTTCGAATCAGTCTTCAGAGCCATGAACAAGGGTAAGGTGGTCCACGCAGCCTATCTAGACCTTGCCAAGGCCTTTGACACCATCCCCCACTCTGGAATCATAGATAAACTTACTAGGCTGGGCATTAATCCCTACATCATCCAATGGGTTGCTAACTGGCTTACTGATAGAACCCACACTGTAAAAGTAGCAGACTCCAAATCCAGCTCCAGACAAGTGACAAGTGGAGTACCTCAGGGTTCAGTCCTGGGACCACTCTTGTTTGGCATCTACTTCTCTGAAGTACAAGCCAACTCTAAGGGACTCTGGATAACAAAGTTTGCAGATGACTGCAAACTGGGAGCCATTATTGAATCCCCAAATGATGTGGATACTCTACAAAAGGGCCTTACAGAAACAGATACTTGGTGCCAGAGCCATGGGCTCAAGCTCATTGCCAGGAAATGTATAGTTATCCCCTTTGGGAAAAAAAACATGTATCCATGAATTACCATATAGGTGGCAGTACACTAAACTCTGAAAGTTTGATAAGAGACTTAGGGACACAGGTGGACAGCAGTCTCACCTTCGATAACCACATCGCCACAACCGTCAGGAAATCCTTCTATGTGGCACACCTCATCACTAAGGGCTTTTCATCCAGAAAAAAGGAGGTCATTGTCCCACTGTACTCATCCCTCATTAAACCCATTACAGAATACAATGCCCCGTTTGGTATGTACCTCTCAAGACATCTGCAACAACTGGAAAGGCCACAGAAATACCTCACTAAAAGAATCACAGGCCTAAAGCAGATGCCCTACGCTGACCACCTTAAAAACTCCAGCTATATCCTGTCGCATATCGTCTACTCAGAGGCGATCTTTGCTTAACATACAAGTCCATGTCAAACCCAGAGCTGTTGGACATGCTACACTTAAAGAAATCCCAATCCCTCAGAGCCACATGCTCCAGGGATCCAAACCTTGTCATCACAATAAACAATACATGCTGGAGGGATAGGTTCCTGACCCAGAGACTCCCCAGACTCTGGAATAGATTGCCCATACATGTCAAGCAGAGTGCCTCTTTGGCCCTCTTCAAAAGGAACCTTGACGATTGGATGGGAGAAAGGAAATTCACCCTGGGGATCATGTCAGTCGCCCTGCTAGACAGGTGTCCAGGGAAGTAAATAGTGTGGGAAGAAATAGCCAGAGAATTGTTATGGCTAGGCTTGTATAGGCCCTAGGGCTGATAGCCTAGTACCAACCTATGAACCTATGAACCTTGGTTTCCAAGCCTGTTTTTACTTAATTTATTGCACATTCTGTTAGCACACTATATTCTTATCAATATTCTTCACAGAAGATTATTAATTTGTACTGAAACATCCCTTATATACATCTGATTTAATATGGATACATTTCTAAGCCTATGAAAAGAGAATACTGTAAAAAAAACATTTATGTGAAACCACATCTTACATTTTCTCTCTAAACCCCCTAAATATGGGTTTATTTTTGTAGTTAATTTAAAATATGAAATACGAAATTAAGACACAGACCTGACCTTACATTTTAGGCTTATGCAAGGTCTATTTTACTAACTGCAATTATGTAGGATTTATTCTGGAACAATTGTCTCTGAGATTACTGAACTGGAGTTTGCTTCTGTAATTATTTTGTAAATCTATTAATATAGTCTGCGAAGGATACTAGAATGATCACTAGAACTAATATGACATTTTTTTTTCTTTATCTGGTAAATAAACCTGCTATCTTAATTTTGACAACTAGCTGTCACTTGAGCATTTATGGTCTGTTAGTTATTTGAAAATCTTTTGTACTGAAGTCTATTAACTTTATGATTTAATTATAAATGGACAGTTTTTAAATATTTCATGTAAAACAGTTCCGTATAAACATTCTTTTTACATATCCTGAGGCATAATTACCATATACGTAGTTGTTTCTATAAAGCTTTAGCTATATCTGTTAATGTGTTAATTAATAATCTGTACATTTACCTTTTTAATCTTGTTGTACTGTGAAAGACGTCTGCATTTTAAATATGTGTCTCAAATAGCCTGTAAACATCTTTGTGCTATAATTGTAACAAGACATTTACTAAAACTTGTGTGTCCTGCATTTCAGATTTATACCTTTGCATACCCAGTAAATATCTTTTTAACTTTCTGTCTACTGTACAATAATAGACACTATATTCTGTAACAAATTAACCCTGAACTGTCATGCCTTGAGTATATTAAATAAAGTACAGTTATGTAAAATCTTACAGTAACAGTCAATGTCTTTCTCTTCACTGTTGCAGTATTCCTTACAGTAGGGATCTCCTGCCAAGGTAGCCCAATGTCCGGTCAGTTTACCAAAGCCTTTAGATCTTGTTTGTGCCATATGTCACACATATGCTCACTGTACAGGACATAGGGCATAAAGGTGATTTATGGACACAGCTACCCACAACTAAATTGCCCCAAAAGTGCACAGTCTCCGTAGGACAAAAGAGGCTATGCAAATCCAGAAGGAGAAAATGCAGATGTAAAAGGGAAACCCTCGGCCAGGAGGGGAACCACAACAAAACCCAAAAGGAAAAAGGGGGTTGGAGGGAGGAAGGGAGTAAATACTGCAACAGTGAAGACAAGGACATCTATTGTTATGGTAAGATTTTATAGAACTGTACTATGTCCCTCTATATCACTTTGCAGTATTCTTCACCGTAGGGAGAGGACAAAAGCTCAGTAAAGTGACTGGAAGGGAAGGCTGGGAAGAGCCCTTAACAAACTCATGCAGAATGTTTCAAGTAAGGTCTGCTCTGGCCCTAGAAATCATATGAAATTTATGATACATAGTAAAGGCATGCACTGAAGACCAAGTAGCAGCTTCGCAGATAGAATTGGTGCCTAAACCCTTGAAGAAAGCAACAGAAGAGGCAACAGCCCTAGTGGAGTGAGCTCTAATGGAAGCATACAGACAGTTGCCATGAAAAGAATACAAAAAGAAATGGTCTCAGATATCCATGAGGAAATGGTTTGCTTAAAACCATTCAAACCCAATGTCCTGGAATGAAAAGAAATAAACAGCTGGTCAGATATTTATGAATGGCGTTAGCTTTATCCAAATAAAACCTGAGCTGTTTGTGCAGATTCAAGCTATGTAGGACCCTTTGATTAGCAGACTGAAGAGAAAAGAAAAAGAAAGGGAAGTGCAACTGCCTGATTCAAAGACAACTCAATGACCACTTGGGCACAAAAGAAGGATTATACAAAAGGATACACTGTCCCTGTGGGAAAAAAATGAAAAAGGAGGGATGGCTATAATGGCCTGAAGCTCAGAAACCCTCCGAGTAGAAGTAAGACCAAGCGATAAGATAGTCTTCCAGGTATAATGTTGCAGAGAAGCTACACCTGCAGGCTCAAAAGGAGCCTGGGTCAATTATTCTAAAAGAAAATTACAGTTCCAAGAAGTAGGAATAGGCTTCCTTGGGGGTCTAATGAGCAGGATGCCTTTAAGAAACTGATTGACCTCAAAGTAGATAGCCAAAGGAGGACTCAAGGGCATATGGGCAGAAATATCTAATAAATGGGGCTTCACAGAAGAAGAGCCCAAGCCAGACTGGAGCAAATCACACAAATGAGAGTGAACCAGAGGGACCCACATGCCAGGCTTGTGGCGTACGCCTGTAATCTTTGCATCCTGGGAGGCTGAGGTTGTTGGATTGAATCACACTGTATATTAGAGACCATACTTCCTGGGAAAATGGTGTTAAAAGTGATCCTGAAAGAAAGTTAAGGGCCAAAAAAAAGAATCCTTGTTATGAGTGCGGCACCAGATAGAAAATCGTTTCCATTTGGACGTATAAGACTTTCTGGTACAAGGTTTTCTTGCCTCCTGTAAAACACTGAGCATCTCCTCAGAAAAGAGGTGCCTAAAAGTGATCAAAACCCTATCACCCACAGATTTAATTGAAGAGTGGACAAGTGAGGATGGATGCATGGCCCCTTGTCCTGTGTGATAAGGTCCAACCCGATGAGGTCACTTGTGATGACTGCCCCTAGCCAGATGCATTATGAGGGGGAAAGCAGTGCTGCTATGGCCAAAAGGGAGTCATTAACAAGATTTGTTGGGGATTCCAGGTGAATCTTCTGCAGGTCTCTTGGAAGTAGGGAAGGGGAGGGAAGGCATAGAGAAACATCACCTTCCAAGGAAAATAAAGGGCATCCATCTCCACACCAGATGGCATGGCACTCTGGAACAGAAGACAGGGAGCTGCCTGATCAGCGGGCAAGCAAAAACATCTACCGGAGGAATACTCCACTGATGGACTATGTCCAGAAGCACATCCCTGTGAAGCATACAATTGTGAGCCTGTATTCTGGACCTGTTCAAGGCATTTGCCACTAGACTGTGCTCTGAAGGAACATACATGGCCTGAAGAGTTAACTGATAACTAAGAGCCAGATTCCTGGCCTGAAGAGCCAATCTGTACAGAAGGTAAGACTTTGTGCCCCACTGATTATTGATATACCACATCACTGTGCTGTTGTCAGTGTAAACTTTCAGAGGGCCTGGAAAGAGTACGGGGTGAAATGCTTAAAGGAACAGAATCAGAGCTTTCATCTCTTTGATGCTGATATGGTCTGACTTCTGATGGGGGGCCAAAGACCTTGAACATTCACATGACCACAGGAAGCTCCCCCTCCCCATGTTTGAAGTGTTGTTGAAAAGTTTTTGAGAAGGAACAGGAGGCTGAAAGGGCAGGCCTGGGTGGAGGGAAAGTTGCTGAATCCACTGCTTGAATTCCCACTTTATACATGGAAGGAGAGGCACTGAAATCCAGAGGGTGGCAATGCTGAAGCCAAACTGACTTGAAGTACCACTGGAGGTCCCACATGTGTAATATGGCAACAGAGAGCACTGCAATAGAAGAGACCATGAAAACCAATGCTTGAAGAAACTCTCTAGCTGGAACAGCAGGCACAGGATAAAGAGACTGAAAAAAGCTGTCAAGGATAGAACTTTTGGAGGTGGAAGAGAGGCCAACATTGGCACTGTTTGTATCCTGCAACCCAGCTAGACATGATCTTGGGATGAAGTCAAGACAGACTTTTGAAACCCAGACTTTGAAGGAGAGATATAGTGAACTCCAGATCCTGTAACAGGCAACTGAGAGAAGGCACCTGAAGCAACAGGTCATCTATATAAGGACAATTCTGAATGGCTTGGTGCCTGCAAAGGGCAATCACAGTAAATAGGCATTTTGTCAATACCCTTCGGGCAGTAGAGAGGCCATAGGGAAAAGCAGAGAACTGAACATTATAGGAAGAAAGAGAATTGTAAAAACTTCATGGAAAGAGGGTGACTATGAATATTAATGTTAGCATCCTTCAGATTCAGGGACACCAAAAATGTATAGGGTAGTACAAGAAGAAACAAGGTCTGAAGAGTAAACATCTGAAAAGAAGGAACCTTGAGAAAGGTGTTGAGCAAGGAGAGATCCAAAACAGGTCTACAAGTACCCTCCTTCTGAGGGGCAAGGAACTTCCTGGAGTAAAACTCTCTTTCCCACTTGTGAAGGGGGGGGCAGGTTGAACAATTCCCTGGTCCACAAGGAACCCACAAACTTCTGAGAAATGAGAATGTTGTTCCAGATGAGGCTGGGGAATCCCTGTAAAAGGAGGGAGAGACATATACACAATGAAGTAACCCTGATGGGTGATATAACTCAAGAATCTAAGGTGATGATATACTAGTTTGGAAGACAGAGAGAAGCCTGAAGGGACAAGGGAACCTGGCCAAGGGGTAGGGTGGACAAGATGTCAAAGTGGAGTAGGCTTAGCAGGTAAAGGAGGCTTCTGATTTACAGGAGCCTGAGAAGACTTAGCAAAAGGAGCTTGCCTACAACCTTTCCTGCCTTTGGTGGTTTGATGTGGCTGCCTGTAAACAAAAGCAGATCTGGTAGGATAGTTCTTCTGGAACTCAGGGATGGGATACAAAGAATCAGGAGACTTAGATGCAGCTATAAAGTTATCGAATAAAGAGGCCAACACAGAAGGTACTGCAGAAGGTTTAGGAGTGTCCACATGAAGCAGCTCATAATACCTTTTTTGGATATCAGACACTTGAGAAGAATCACACTTGAAGTACTCCATCACTCTAGCTACAGTGTCTGTAAAAGATAATTCCTAAAAAGGAAACTCAGGACTAATAGACTCTTCTTCATCAAAGCTGTAAGCTAAATGCAAAGGCATCTGGGAAGAGTAAGACAAGGACCCATTATTGGATTCTGAATTCCCATCTGAGGAATCAGGTTCTCTAGTCCATTTGGAAGGAGTCGAAGTCCAAGGGGGACTAGGCACACAAATCCTTTAGGGAGGCTTTAGTGCCATCAAGGCATTAAACATCCCCTGAGTAAACGTCTACCACTCTTGCTGAGGATCTTTATGGCATACAGAAGTATGTTTATTCTTGTGCTTTTTCTTGGTAGGGACATTAGCCCTAACAAACATGGGAGGTTCTGACCCTTGACAAAATTCATTAAAAGTACTTGGAGCCTCTTCCCTGACCAGAATCTGTGGAATCTCTGTAGGGTCTTCTGAGATAATCAACCACAGTTCCCCTATGATGTCAGCAGCAGGTGCCTGCAAAGCCTCAGAGGACATGTAAAAGGAAGGATCCATGCCACCCTCCAATATGACAGTGGAGCCCAACATAGACATTGGACAGCCTATAGGGCTATCACCCACTTTCAGAGAAATGTCCAGTGGAGGCTTGACTGCCAAAGAATCTGGCTGAAATTTCTTGGCCTTCTTCTTACTTAATTGTACTTCAGGGTTAGAAGATTTTGCCATGCTACCCAGGCTAAGAGTTTAAGCCTCCAGTTCTTGAGATAGATGACCATGAAAGACAGCTGACTTCTAAGAGTCTTAGGCACAAATGCTTTACAAATGCAACAGAATATATGTCATGGGAAGCACAAAGGCAAACAAAACACTATTCATGATAATCCTTATGGAGAATCTTACTCCCACACTGACACTTTCCCTTCTTGGATGACAGGAATTCTGGGTAACCAAAAAGCAAGACCAAAAGAAAAAGAAAAAAGACCCCAACAGGGCACTTGTCTGACAGCTAGGTCTTCCGCACAGCAACAGACATTCAGACTGAACCAATGATGGAGTTTGGGCTCGTGAGAAAGAAGTTCTGGGTAACTGTGTCAATACATCACCTGTATGCCCTATGTCCTGTATGGGGGGCACATGTGTGATGTACAACACATGCAAGATCTAAAGGCTTTGGTATACTGCTCAGATGTTGGGCTTCCTTGGCAGGACATTCCTACTGTAAAGGATACTATAACAGTGATATAGAAGGACATCTGCTACTACTTATTCTTTGGATAACTTATTTTGATAAGTGTGTTAGGAATAATTCTGTCACTTTACCCTTAAAACTAATGAGTGAATAATGTGAAGTCTGACATAATTGCATGTTGTAAACTGTTTAGATGCTGCTAAAAATGTATAACTGAGTATGAATGTTATATTCTGAAATCTGATTGAAATGTACTGCACAGATTTAAAATAACTAAGTATGAATGTCATATTCTGAAACTTGACTTAAACGTGCACCAAAGTGATACATATTTATACTGAAGATTTGAAATAGCTGTGTATGAATGTTATATTCTTGAAACTAACTAAAGTATTACTAAAGCAATGCTGTTTTTGCCAGTATTATCTAAAAACAGATTCAAGTGTTAAGTGAGGGTGGGGACTCACTCGAGGCACTCCTTAAAATGGAGAATATCTATATCTGTGCAGTGACTGAAACCTGGTTCAAGGCTCCAGAGAGAACTCCTGCATTACCAGGCTATAATTCATACCACACCTTTCGGCCATCTAACCTGGACGGGAACACTAAAAGCGGAGGTGTGTCCATATTCATTAAGGATATCCACACCTCTGGGCTAGTTGCTCAGCATAATGCATCCGAGATTATCCAAGTGCAACCAACTCTGGGCAAAACTGCAATCCAAATTGTAGATTGCTTCAGATCCCCCACCATGCCCCAGGATTCCAACTCCTCTTTTCTTGATATACTGGAAAATATTAGGGTTCAACCACACACTCTAAAAATGGGCGATTTCAACTACCCCCACCATTAACTTGGAAAACTACTCATGTACCAACTCCTTCGCTCAACATTTTCTGGAAATCATAAATTCCAATGCCCTGGAACAACCTATCCACACCCCCACCAGGGGCAACAATATCCTAGACCTAGTCATTACCAACATGAGCGACCGGTGTTCCACACCTGAGGTCAACTCCTCATTGGTCAGATCTGACCATGAGCAAATCACTCTAGATATCCACATCCCGTCCCCAATCCCCATTAAGGAAACCACCATAAAAAATTTCTCCAAAGCCAACTTCATGCTTCTTAAAACAGAAGTGGCGAACTTCATGACACCCATGCACATGGGCAATACAGTTACAACTGCTGAATCCTGCACAAATGCACTCTGTAAGCACTTACATGAATGCATGGATCGTGCTATCCCTAACAGAACCAAGACACTATCCTCCAAAAAAAAGAAGTCAGTCTAGTGGTCCCCTGCCATAAACAAACTCTACAACAGAAAGAAGAAACTGTTGCAGAAGAGAGTAAAATCATATGAGTGGAATAACTCCCTGGTCAGCCTCAGTAAGAAGCTGAGATCCCTCATAAAATCCTCCAAAGCTAGTTACAAAAATAAAATCACCACTGATTCTAAGGACAACCACAAACCATTCTATAGCTATGTCAAGAATCTCAATGGCAACACCCAGATCTGCTCTGAGTTACAGCACAATGGCATGAAAATTACAGAACCAACTGATATTACCAACATCCTGGCAGATTGGTTCAATGCTAATGTTACCCCCCTCTCACCCCCTAAAGGCCCCATATCTATACTGGAAGAATTCAGAGTCCCTGTAAACACAACTATGCAGGTAAAAACTGCACTCTCTAAAGCCAAAAACAAACGCAGTATCCATGGGACTGGACAACATCCCAGGCTGCATTTTACAGGAACTTCAGAATGAACTGCCTCCCCACCCTAAGAACCATGTTCAATCATAGCCTCACTTCAGGCTTTGTGTCCACTGAATGGCACACAGCAACATTTATCCCACTCCACAAAGGGGGAGCTTCCATGGACCATGGGAACTATCACCCTATTAGCCTGACGAATCTGGTCTGCAAGGCCATGGAACATATCATCATGGAACTTATAAGCAAAGACATTGGTAACATCCAAACTCTAGACCTCACCCAGTTCAGGTTTGTAAAAGGCAGATCATGTCTCCTGAACCTGATTGATTTCTTTGAACAGTCAGCAAAGCCGTAGACGAGGGTAAGGTGGTTCACACAGCCTATCTTGACCTCGCCAAGGCTTTCAACACTATCCCCTATTCTGGAATTATAGATAAACTCACTAAACTAGGTATAGATCCCTATATCACAAGATGGGTTGCTAACTGGCTCACTGACAGAACCCACCATGTAAAAGTTACAGACTCCAAATCTGACTTCAAACCAGTGACAAGTTGAGTACCGCAGGGTTCAATCCTGGGTCCTCTCCTGTTTACTATCTACTTCTCTGAAGTACAGGCTAGCACAGAAGGTCTCTGGCTAATGAAGTTCACAGATGACTGCAAACTAGCAGCCATAATCAAGTCCCCAAACACTGTGGACATCCTATAGAAGGGATCTCACTGAGACAGATGCCTGGTGTCAGAGCCATGCCCTCAAGCTCAATGCCAAAAAGTGCAGTGTCATCCCCTTTGGTAAAAACTCTGTACCCATGAACTACCACATAGGCGGCAGTCTACCTAACACTGAAAGTGTGATGAGACCTGGGGACCCAGGTGGACAGTAGTCTCTCCTTTGATAATCACATTGGCACAGTGGTCAGGAAATCCTTCTACATGGTACACCTCATAACAAAAGGGTTCTCATCCAGGAAAAAAAGAGGTCATTGTTCCCCTATACTTGTCGCTCATTAGACCCATTATAGAGTACAATGTGCCTTTTGGAATGTGCCTCACAAGACATCTGCAACTGCTGGAAAGTCCACAGAAGTACCTCATAAAGAGGATTACCAGCCTCACACAGATGCCCTATGCTGACCGATTAAAAAAACTCCAGCTTTACTCCATAGCATATCACCTACTCCGAGGAGATCTCTGCCTAACATACAACCCAGAGCTGTTGGACATGTTCCATCTAAAGAAATTCCCATCCCTCCGAGCTACATGCTCTAGGGACCTAAACTTTGTCACCACAATAAACAGAACATACTGGAGGGATAGATTCCTGCCCCAGAAACTTCCCATGCTCTGGAACAGGCTACCCATCTATGTCAAACAGAGCTCCTCATTAGCACTCTTCAAGAAAAATCTTGATGAGTGGATGGGAAATAGAAAATTCACCCCAGGGATCACTTCTGTGGCTCTGCTTGACAGGGGCACAGGAAAATAATTTTCTTGGGTGGTGAAAACCAGAGAACCTTGTTGGCTAGGCTTATTTAGGCCCCTGGGCTGATAGCCTAGTACCTGCCTATGAACTTATGAACATCATGGATGTCAAGTTGGGTTACAGTGAGAATCGAGTCCTCACCCACTGGACTGTCATAACTGTCACCTCACTGCACTGATAGCTGCAGTGTCTGACATTTGCGTGTCCTGTTGTTATTAAGTACAACGATGGAAATCAGTGTCTCCACCTGGGATAGGTGTGCACCAATTTGTGCGGCACACAATCCCATGCACCTTACCTGGCACTTTAGCTCAGGAGACAAAATTTCCCCCTCTGCCACTGTTCTCAGACGGAACCACAGGCCTATCGTGTAGGCAGAACTACCTCAGGGGCCTGGTAGGGCAGGGGCAGCAGACAGAGTGTTGCCAGGTTGCAGCCCAGATGTGCTGGGCCTTGGTGTCATGGCCAGCTGAGTGGGAGCAGGTGCATCCTGTGAGCCAAGCCTACCTCATTGTGTTGTAATCAAAAAAATTAAAAAAACAAGATGAGGGTTGGGGTGAGAGAAAAAAGGAGAACATTACTACTAACTTCATATGTGACATACAATGCATTTATATAATAATTTGACTTTACTTGGCTGCCTTTGCTTTTAACACTACCAATTCTTAGCAAGTAACGTTTCCACTGTTAAGACTAACAAATCATAACAGATGCACAGTATATTACCAATTGCATCAAGCAATCATGAATATATGCATATATTGTACATATGTGTGTTCCAGTTATACTGATTACACTTTATAGCAGGCTGTTGTTAGCCCTGGTTTATAGGTCTGACATTACATTGCAATATTGATGAAAAGTTAACAGTATTTTATAGTTGAGAAGTGTGATTTTTGAACCAACAACCTCTGACTACTCTGTAAAACTGGACTGATGCTTTTGCCTACATACTAATGCATGCATGCTTTTATTTTACAGTTGGCAGATGCATACTCAATGGGATACAAGTGTTTAATAAACACAAAAAGCTGTCTTTACTTTTAATGCTACAATAACAGCACTGTTTGGATGCATACATACCAATGCAACTCACATCCGTGCTAATCTTGCTTAATAGGTTTTCTGATTAAGTGATTTATCTTATAGCTGCTGTGGAAAAAGCAGAACATAATACATTAAGAAAACCAATCCTGAAAAAATGCAACTTCTAAGTCTTACAAGTAGTGCCTGTAAGTGATACTTACACATCTGTGGAATACTGTCAGTCCGACATTCCTCGAACCAATGGTCGAGGGTATCCTTCTTCCTCATCCTGAGGTCTCTGTAGTAATTTCTACATTGTTCACCAGTATGTGGGATATTGGTAGCACTGGTCAAAGCCTGGGCCAAACTAGTCCATGCATCTGATTTGTAATCCGCTCCATGATAGGGCTCCTACAACAGCTGGGGCCCATATTCATTCACTAGGAGTACAACAAACACTTTGGACTTCAGGACACCCCACTTTTGAGCACAAAATCTCAAAACTTCTCCACAAACACCAGCCATGTCTACCACAGATCAAGAACAATCTACAGTGATGTTTTCCCGTCAATTCCAGTTTTTGCAGATACTGAGAGCATGCACTTTTGGATTTTGCAACATTTGAAAATGGTACGCTTCACTTACCATCACGCAAACACAGGCAATGTACTTGTGCAATGGTAACCAATAGAGAGATAGTAACCAATACATAGATGAATATATAAGTACATAACTGACACAATATCAGTGCCAGCCCACAGGAATTTAAGATACATTAGATCAGCTGCTATAATTGACAGTGACTATAATGTGAAGTGGAACACCATTAAAACATAATGGAATATCCTCGATTCGAACCCTGCATCTTATGTATGTTAGTCCTACATTTACAGATGTTGCCACAAGAAGACTGAGAACACACTTGTCTTTGTTTAATTTCATTGCTATATATTGCAATGTCATGACAGTAAAACAAAGACTGCCAACATTGTAGTAGAACCCAGGACCATCTAGACTTTAGCCCAAGACTTAACATCTGCAGCCCAGGATAAGTTATATGACCATCTACTACCTTAGTATTCATTGTGAGGTTCTCGCTGTTAACCACAACAGAATGGCTCTTAGCGGGATTTGTGCCAGGCACAATAATTACATTAATAGAATGCATCCAATGTCTATTTTTAGATATCTAGGTCCTGTCTGCTACCTGGGTGGTCCGATCATCCAGTTTGTGCACTGCCACTGTGCCCGCAAACCAGCTGAGCATAGCCAAAGCTGTTTGTGCTAAGAGCAGCATTCTGCACACAGTGGCACAAAAAATAAGAGAAAAAAAAACAAGTAAAAACAAATAAAACAGTTGATATTAGTCAAACCAATATATGACATACACAGTAGAATATGTTAGTACACATGAGATATGCCTACTTGGGTCTGAATTCCCAAATCACCATACAATGCACATGCAGAGCACAGGATGGGTGCCTTAACCTTGTTTTTCACTCAAACACCTTTGCAGCAAGCAACAATACTCATTCAGCACACAAACAAATTAAACAGAATGTGCAGTTATATTAAAACATGCTAGTTGTACATTTAGTGAAGTGTTTATCTTTGGATAAGATGATTCTCTTATCATTACACATGACTAGGCAGTTGACTGAGTGATCGATCTTAGGGTTAATATAGATCCTACCCTGTTCCCAGTTGTTGTTTTCAAGTGTACATGACTGTGATGTATGGCACACATTACCTCAGGGTAGTGACTACATGGTACAATTGTAGAATTCTTGTGACCCTCTCCCCAGAACTAAAGGTAAAATATATGTGCTCTCTGCCATTTTGTAGCATAGCATGCAGGAATTTTTGGAAGATCCTGGATGCTGATGCCTATGACACACCAAGCATGTCCTCTGGTAGTCTGTGAAAGGTACCTGTGGCTGACTGAAAGTTTATTTATTTTTTATTTATTTATTTTACATTTGTTGACTGGGATAGTCCAACTGGATATATGTCCATTTTCAGCGGAGGCCCGGGGAGAAAAGCTCCACATACCAAAAAAGTGACAGTACATACATCACTGAGTGATAAACTCAGGCAGACATGTTTAGAAAAATACAGACAAAAAATACAGGCAGATATCAATGTACACAATGCGCAGACATTACATCTGATTGGCAAAGAAGTACCAGAAAATGTGAACATAGAATGCAATCAGATCTCATAATTCACAATACTTAGACATTCAAATGCTATGAGACATAGATACTTGGCTAAACAACAGGTTGGGTAGCAAGACATGTATTTGTGAAGTTGTTAGTCAGGTTTAGAACAAGAGCACAGCCAATGAGATGTGAGGTATTTTTTCAGTTCTCTTTTAAATAGGGATAGTGAGGTTTCCTTGGTAATGGTAATAGGGAGTAGATTCCAGATTTTACCGGTTGAGTTGGCAAATATAGCATCGCCTGCAGAGTTGTTGGATTTTTGGGTCAGCATCATTAGTTTATCAGCTGAGCACAATGGCCTGGGGGCACTATGAGGGGTGAAAATATTTTTGAGGGCAGGGGTGTTATCAGGTTGATGGAGTATTTTATGCGCTACTATAAGCTGGTTGAACTGTAGAAGGGTAGGATACTCTAGCCATCCCAGTGCTTTGAGGTTCTGGCAATGGTGGGTCCTAAAAGCCATGCCAGTAGCGAATCTGGCTATATGATTGTAACATCCTGATAATTTGTTGAGATCGGTTTTGGATAGGTTGGTGAGTACAAGGGCGGCATACATAAGGGTAGAGAGGATGTGTGATCTTGCAATAGCTACCCTAGCTAGGGGGTTAAGGAAAGGTTTGGCTCTGTACAGGGAGCAAAGTTTTTTGTTGATCGACTTAATAGTGTGATTGACACGTTTATCAGATTTAAGGTTGTTGTCTATTATTATTCCTAGAAGCTTTATGTGGTCATCAGGGGAGATAATGGTGTTATTTCTAGAACTGATGTTGAAGGAAGGAGGAGAAATTCTATGGTTAGGGGAGAAATGTAGTAGCTTGGTTTTGGTAGGATTTAGAAGCAGGTGGCGATTAGCTAGCCATGTTTCTACTGTGCTGAAAGCAGTCTGGGTGAGGGTTAGAAGTTGTGTAGGAGAGGAGGCAGAGCATATTAGCATTGAGTCATCAGCATATTGGATGCAGGTGGCTCCTGGGATGGTGGTGTGATCTCATTGATAAAGATAGAGAAAAGAAGGGGACCTTGTATGGAACCTTGTGGGACACCTAGGGTTAGAGAAAGTTGGGATGACAGCATACTCTGCCATAAGACAGCCTGGTGTCTACCGTTTAGGTAGGAGTGAAACCATTGTATTGCGTGTTGCTTTAAACCGATGGTTTGTAGGGTACTGAGCAGTAGCTGATGGTTGACCATATTGAAAGCTTTTGAGAGATCTAGGAAGAGTGCTGAAGATAGTTTGTTGTTGTTATGATGAGGACTGATGACATTAGAGAAAGATAGAAGAGCCATGGTGGTACTGTAGAATGGCCTAAAGCTGTGCTGAGAATCGGCGAGGTTTCCATTTGAATAAGAAAGTGCATGATTTGTTTGTGTATGCATATTTCCATGATTTTAGCTAGTGGTGAAAGAATGGCTATAGGTCTAAAGTTAGATAATTCTGTGGAACTTCCTCCTTTACGGAGAGGTATAACATGATATTTTCCATATTGCTGGGATGGATCCTTCTGAGATGGATCTGTTGATCAGAATAGAAATGGGAAGTGCTATGGCATCAGCTGCTTTTTGAAGATATTCAGCTGGGAGGTGGTCGGCAGCGAGTGTAGTAGGTTTTAGCTTTTTCAGTAAGGTCTGGATCAGGTTGGTAGGTATGGTAAAAGTGGGTTGGGTGCTGGGTGGATCAGTGCTAGATGTGCCAGAGCTGGTATTTGTGTCCGATGGAGTGAGATGGGTAGCTAGATACTTGATAGTTTCAGTAAAGAAGCAGTTGAAGCTGTTTGCAATTTCAACAGGGGATTTATCAAAGGCAGCTGATGGGGTAGGAGTGGCAGAATGGCCTGGGTGGAGACAATTGTTAATACCAGCCCAGAACTTTTGAGGTTTTAGCTGATATTTTTGTTTCTTAGTTTAATTTTGTTTTTTGTTTCTTTAGTTAGCCACAGTGCAACTGTGGCTTTTACACGGATGGTACAGGTAGGAGCATGGTGGTTAAGTATAGCCAGAAATCTGGTATTGAAGTACTCAACTGCTTCTTGTATGGGATTCATTTCAAGACATTCCAATTACATGCTTTGAGTTAATTTTGGAAGTTATCAAGGTTAAAATTCCTGACGTTTCTTATAGCTTTGTAGGTGGGCTGGTTGGGAATGTCGGCTTTGAGCCTAATAATACAGGTAAGGCAGTAATCACTTAGATCATTGGGTAATGTACCTGAATTGTACTATTGGGGGTGGCTGTTAATACGTATATGATCAAGGATACTATCTTTGACTGTATTTTTGCTAAATCTGGTGGGGGTGGCAATGATCTGAGTAAACCCATGGAGGTTTAAATGGGTGGAGGGAGTTTCAGAGGAACAGGTGTTCCAATCAATGTTAAAGTCCCCCAAGACAATAGTGTCTGGGGGATAGTTAGAAGCTAGCCAATGTAAGATATTTTCTAGAGTATTATTATTCTTGCCAGGTGGAATATAATGCAACAATGTATCTGCATTTATTTTTGTTTATTAGTTTGTGATGAGAATTTCTGCATTGCTAAACTGGGGTGGCTGTTGGGTGTCAGTTGTTATTGTTAGGGTAGACTTGTGTAGTACAGCTACCCCGCCACCTTTCCTGGAGATCCAGTCCAGTCTGAGGATGTTGTACTGTGGGGGGACTATTTTGTTATCTTTGGTTATTGGTTTTAGCCAGGTTTATGTGAAGCAGAGGATATCAGGGGATTGAACAGCTAAGAGTCCATGTAGGCTATGGATCTTGTTGTTTAGGCTTCTGATGTTGAGATGACAGACCAAAAATGAGTTTGGAAGTCTATCAATCTGGATAGTACATATTGGGTTGTTAGATAGTGTGCTTGGGTCTACTGTTGTGGATGGGCCAACATTGGTGTGGATGTCTCCATCCTTCATAAGATTAATTTTTAAGTTGCTTATGAGTCTTAAAAATTTGTTTATGATTTTTTTCGTAGCTTTTGGTTTTTAAGGTAATGTAGCTGTATTTAGTCAGGTGATGGTAACTGGAGGGTGAGGAATTAGGAGAGGGGGTGGTTATGTGGTGGATAAACTTATTAAATGCAGAGTTTGTGTCTGAGACTTTGGGTATTGGATTTCATGATGCTGTTCATATTCATAGGAGCTTAGGTGATAAGAAATGAGTAGGAGGGGTACTAACGGTAGCAGCATTAGTGTTCTAGCTGTAGTCATAGTAGATTTCTAGGGTAGGGTCTGTATTAAGTGTATGTGGTGGATAAAAGATTAGAGAGAATAGAATAGCTATGGGTGGGTTAATATGGATAGTGGGGTAGATAGAGGGTGTATTATTGTGCTAGGAGTTTGCTGGGTTCTAGGAGCATGTGTAGTTGATTGGCTAATTAAGGGTATAAACGTAGTACTACTGAGGGTGGGTGAAATATGGGGGCAGGGTGGGGCACGGAGTAAGCAAAGCGAGCAGAGTGGGACTAAACCAGTAAAGCAGATGCCTAGAGGCAGCATGTACAGGTATGAGTTACAAGCACTTTTTTTGTTTCTTTTTATATGCCCAATACTCTGTTCCTAAGCCCTACTGTTAAATGAGTTACAAGCACCCTTTTTTGTTTCTTTTATATGCCCAACACTCTGTTCCTAGTCCCTACTGTTAAAAACTATACAGTTCCATGTGTGCTTCTCATTTTACAATGCAGAGAGCATACCTTAGTTTCCACTGTGATGGATTGCCTGCATTTGGCTGTAAGTCAAGGCTGGCAGAGGTTGCACAGTTCCTGTACTGTGTCTTTGGCCTGCAAAGTCTTCACCTTCTCTGTCTATGGCTATTGGCAGCAGCAGCAACAGTGGCTTCAGCCTGTAGCAAAGATAAATGTATTAAAGAAGCAGCATCTACTAACAATCTGTCTGTGTTTACCTTGTACCTGCACTCCAATAATTTTGAAATCCACAAAAAAAAACTGCATGGAGTTTACATGGATGCTCTATATCTTGTTGACTAGCTCCACAAGATTGGTTGATTAGCATGCAGTTCAGCTGCTTGTGCTGTAAGTAGCATCTCTGAAGCACAGACTAAGACAGATGCAATCTATTATTAATGTACTCCATTATAAAAAGGTAAATGTGTAGTTAGGCAAACTGATATTAATGAGAATTGTTGCATTGTTTAACTCAGTGATACATTTATTTAAAACAGTGTATCTCTACAAAAGAGTATTGAAATCCAGCAGGTATGTACCCATTTTGTTTCCTACATAATGCATATGCTGGAATCTAGTTAAGAATAATATGAAGTAAATTTGTATGCATTTCTTAAAAGTAAAATCATGGCATGGCCTTGTTTGTCAAGCCATTTCAGAAGTACAGAGGATGTAGAATAGCTGAAAATATAATGCTGTGTGATAACTATGTACACATTACAAGGAAAGGTGCTTTGACAGCATTGTTAGCATTTCAAAGTTGTTTGGCTAGCACAATTGGTCCTTAGCCTGTGTTGGGGGGGGGGGGGTCAAAGATAACTTCCTGCTAAGGCACAAATTGTAATGGACTCTTATTTTGCTCAATAAACACTGGCTTTGCTCCTGCACTAATCCAGACTAATGCTCACTCTGCTCCTGCACTAATCCAGACTAATGCTCACTATATAAAAAAAAAAAAAAAAAAAAAAAAAAAAAAAAAATAAATTTTAAATTCTAGTATCTTATTTTATCTTTTTAAATCATATGTTTAAATTGCTTTGTGTCTCATGTAATATTTTCATGCCTCTTTGTGAACTTGTACAACATATGGAGCTTTTCTCCCCGGGCCTCTACTGAAAATGGACATATATCCAGTTGGACTAGCCCGGTCAACAAATGTAAAATAAAAATAAAATAAATTTTGGATGGTTGAGCACAGTTGAGTATCTGCTATGGCACAAACAAGGATATGTTTCTCTTGTTACTCTCCTTCGCTGGGTCATTGGGAGGGTGGCCTGATGGTTAAGGTGTTTACCTTACAAACACAAGGTGTGGGGTTTGAGTCTCACAAGGGATAACTGGCTAGGCTTAAAATGGCTCGCAAGGGCAGTTAGCTTAGTACCAACCTATGAACCTATGTTTTAGTTCTTACGTCTTGTTAGTTTTGGCCCCATGCTGACTCGTTCATGTTTACCTGGGGGTAATACTGACAGCCTTCCTTTACCGCTTTACCTGTAAACAGTTAAGGTGTAGTTATGTGATTCTTATATCTATTATCCTTTTCTTTGTCTTTTAAGACACAAAATGTCTGCTCAACGTAGACTCCCATTTAACGAGGCAGAGAATGACCTCATCACTGAGGCCTTATGGCAACATCATGCAGTACTGCTGGCCAGGGGCAGGCCAGTATGGCTCAGCATACCACTCCGTGAAATGAATTAGTAACATAACTTCTGTTGGGCAACACAGTCACACCTATGAGCAGGTGCATCACAGAGCCACATATATGATTACTGCTGCAAAGAGGCATGCAGCTGCAGTGGCACATGATCACTAGATCACTGGTGGTGTGCCTGCTGCAGAACCCCCTCTCACTGCCACAGAGGAATTCCTGGTGAACAATGACACCCAGGAGAGCTCCCAGCAATTGATGTCCCAGTACATTCTAGATGTGGGCACCACTCCTGCATCTCAAGAGGAGCTTCCAGGTATGCTTTGTTAGATCATCATTATAATACTGTAGCATTCTGAAATATTCTCAATAGTTTCAATGTCTGTGTCACTTGTTTTTTGGGTGGGGAAATTTAGGATTGCTAGTTTTAATCTTATATTTTGAGGTTGTCAGCAACATTCTAGTTGACAGTTGAGTTAATGCAGATATGGATGAATAAATGTCATTAGCCATTATACCATTAAATGTGGTACTGCTGTCATTTCCTCTTCCTTTACTTATTTCAGGATGGATGAATAAATGTCATTACCCATTATACCATTAAATGTGGTACTGCTGTCATTACCTCTTCCTTTACTTATTTCAGGATGGATGAGTAAATGTCATTACCCATTATACCATTAAATGTGGTACTGCTGTCATTACCTCTTCCTTTACTTATTTCAGGATGGATGAGTAAATGTCATTACCCATTATACCATTAAATGTGGTACTGCTGTCATTACCTCTTCCTTTACTTATTTCAGGATGGATGAGTAAATGTCATTACCCATTATACCATTAAATGTGGTACTGCTGTCATTTCCTCCTACTTTACTTATTTCAGGATGGATGAATAAATGTCATTACCCATTATACCATTAAATGTGGTACTGCTGTCATTACCTCTTCCTTTACTTATTTCAGGATGGATGAATAAATGTCATTACCCATTATACCATTAAATGTGGTACTGCTGTCATTACCTCTTCCTTTACTTATTTCAGGATGGATGAATAAATGTCATTACCCATTATACCATTAAATGTGGTACTGCTGTCATTTCCTCTTCCTTTACTTATTTCAGGATGGATGAGTAAATGTCATTACCCATTATACCATTAAATGTGGTACTGCTGTCATTACCTCTTCCTTTACTTATTTCAGGATGGATGAATAAATGTCATTACCCATTATACCATTAAATGTGGTACTGCTGTCATTTCCTCTTCCTTTACTTATTTCAGGATGGATGAATAAATGTCATTACCCATTATACCATTAAATGTGGTACTGCTGTCATTACCTCTTCCTTTACTTATTTCAGGATGGATGAATAAATGTCATTACCCATTATACCATTAAATGTGGTACTGCTGTCATTACCTCTTCCTTTACTTATTTCAGGATGGATGAATAAATGTCATTACCCATTATACCATTAAATGTGGTACTGCTGTCATTACCTCTTCCTTTACTTATTTCAGGATGGATGAGTAAATGTCATTACCCATTATACCATTAAATGTGGTACTGCTGTCATTACCTCTTCCTTTACTTATTTCAGGATGGATGAGTAAATGTCATTACCCATTATACCATTAAATGTGGTACTGCTGTCATTTCCTCTTCCTTTACTTATTTCAGGATGGATGAATAAATGTCATTACCCATTATACCATTAAATGTGGTACTGCTGTCATTTCCTCTTCCTTTACTTATTTCAGGATGGATGAATAAATGTCATTACCCATTATACCATTAAATGTGGTACTGCTGTCATTACCTCTTCCTTTACTTATTTCAGGATGGATGAATAAATGTCATTACCCATTATACCATTAAATGTGGTACTGCTGTCATTACCTCTTCCTTTACTTATTTCAGGATGGATGAATAAATGTCATTACCCATTATACCATTAAATGTGGTACTGCTGTCATTACCTCTTCCTTTACTTATTTCAGGATGGATGAATAAATGTCATTACCCATTATACCATTAAATGTGGTACTGCTGTCATTACCTCTTCCTTTACTTATTTCAGGATGGATGAATAAATGTCATTACCCATTATACCATTAAATGTGGTACTGCTGTCATTACCTCTTCCTTTACTTATTTCAGGATGGATGAATAAATGTCATTACCCATTATACCATTAAATGTGGTACTGCTGTCATTACCTCTTCCTTTACTTATTTCAGGATGGATGAATAAATGTCATTACCCATTATACCATTAAATGTGGTACTGCTGTCATTTCCTCTTCCTTTACTTATTTCAGGATGGATGAATAAATGTCATTACCCATTATACCATTAAATGTGGTACTGCTGTCATTACCTCTTCCTTTACTTATTTCAGGATGGATGAATAAATGTCATTACCCATTATACCATTAAATGTGGTACTGCTGTCATTACCTCTTCCTTTACTTATTTCAGGATGGATGAATAAATGTCATTACCCATTATACCATTAAATGTGGTACTGCTGTCATTACCTCTTCCTTTACTTATTTCAGGATGGATGAATAAATGTCATTACCCATTATACCATTAAATGTGGTACTGCTGTCATTACCTCTTCCTTTACTTATTTCAGGATGGATGAATAAATGTCATTACCCATTATACCATTAAATGTGGTACTGCTGTCATTACCTCTTCCTTTACTTATTTCAGGATGGATGAGTAAATGTCATTACCCATTATACCATTAAATGTGGTACTGCTGTCATTACCTCTTCCTTTACTTATTTCAGGATGGATGAATAAATGTCATTACCCATTATACCATTAAATGTGGTACTGCTGTCATTACCTCTTCCTTTACTTATTTCAGGATGGATGAATAAATGTCATTACCCATTATACCATTAAATGTGGTACTGCTGTCATTACCTCTTCCTTTACTTATTTCAGGATGGATGAATAAATGTCATTACCCATTATACCATTAAATGTGGTACTGCTGTCATTACCTCTTCCTTTACTTATTTCAGGATGGATGAATAAATGTCATTACCCATTATACCATTAAATGTGGTACTGCTGTCATTACCTCTTCCTTTACTTATTTCAGGATGGATGAATAAATGTCATTACCCATTATACCATTAAATGTGGTACTGCTGTCATTACCTCTTCCTTTACTTATTTCAGGATGGATGAATAAATGTCATTACCCATTATACCATTAAATGTGGTACTGCTGTCATTACCTCTTCCTTTACTTATTTCAGGATGGATGAATAAATGTCATTACCCATTATACCATTAAATGTGGTACTGCTGTCATTACCTCTTCCTTTACTTATTTCAGGATGGATGAGTAAATGTCATTACCCATTATACCATTAAATGTGGTACTGCTGTCATTACCTCTTCCTTTACTTATTTCAGGATGGATGAGTAAATGTCATTACCCATTATACCATTAAATGTGGTACTGCTGTCATTACCTCTTCCTTTACTTATTTCAGGATGGATGAATAAATGTCATTACCCATTATACCATTAAATGTGGTACTGCTGTCATTACCTCTTCCTTTACTTATTTCAGGACTGTCAGGAATGCAGACACATAGGTCTTCTGCAGTTGGTAAGCATAATACATTTATGTCAGTACTGTAGATAAATTTCAGTATATCTCATAATGTGTCCTATCAGGCCTGTTGTATATATTTCTGTACTGTCTGTAATAGTGTCAGCAGTGTAAATTGTTTAGCATGTATTGCAGCATAATAATGTGGGTATTAATGTATTCCCATGTTTCTTCCTTTTTTCACAGGTAATCATGGAAGTGGTTATGTGGCCCCTGCGCAACCTGACATCAGTGTCCCATTAGACACTGATGATGATGGTGGCCAAAGTGAGGCACTGCCAGGGGTTGCAGAGGCTGAATCTGCCACAGAGGCTGACACCCAGCAATCCCTTCATTTTCCCCATACACAGCCAGTATGCCTATGCACCCCCAGTCCTCTGAGGCCACAGATATTGGACAGGTGGAGGGTGAGGACATTGACCAGGGAAGTGTGGCTACTGTAGCTTCAGGACCTGTTGACTCTGGCTGTAGCCAAACTGTTGGTGAGGTGCCATGTAGGAGGCTTGATAGGGGTGCTCAGAGGAGGCTTGCTGTCCCTTCTCCTCCTGGTGCAGGTGTCTCTTCACGTGCAACTCAAAGTATGTTTAGGGCCATCATGAAGGCACAGGCATGTTCAGAAAGGCACTCCAGACAAATCCACAGGGTTTTAGATGTGGCACAGTCTAACCTCTGTGACTACCTCCACTGTGTTGTTGGTTCCATAGATCAGATAAATAACATGTTGGAGCAAGGTGTTCCTGCAATGGAGCATGGAGTATCTGTCATGGAACACACATTGTATGTGATGGAACATCTGCTGAGAGGGGAACTTTGGCCTAGTGGGCATATGTCAACAACTACATCTACTGTGAGCCAATGTAGCTGTGTCCGATCACACTTCCATAGTGATAGTACTTCCACTGCTCCAACAGGGAGTGCGATGTCCACACCCAGATGTGGCAGGCCATGGGGTCATGGTCCTGGGCATTCCACTAAAAGGAATACAAACAGCAGACATCAGTCACCTTCAGATAGTAGCCCTGCACCTGACTTTGGGCATGGAGATGCCAGTGCAAATCTTGGCAGAGCCAGTTCTCATGGTCAGGGAGACAACGGTGAACTGTCAACTCTACCATGCATGGTTCACATCTGTCCAACATATAGACATGTAGAGCTAGCACTGAGCTTTGCTGTGTTCATTCAGACACACACACATCAATGTGACACTGAGGACATCAACAGACACACACATAACATTTACATGGTCCATCTTGCTTGCTTCCCTTCCTTACTCACACACACACACACACACACACACACACACACACACACACACACACACACACACACACACACACGTTTTGTGTCAGCCTAGGCCTCCTGCACCCCCACAAAACACCCTGTGCAAGTGATGATAACTCTGCCATACCCTGGTTTTCTATCTTTTGGATTCAGGGATGTGTCTGATGCACAGGGTGACTATTTATATAAATGATGATTACATCTGCATGTGTGGTGTTGAACTGACGACTGCACCTGTCCGTTATATTGTACTTGGCCAGTTAAACAGATTCTAGCATAATCATTTCACTCCTTTATAGTGGATACTCTTGTAAGGGTTGTGAAGTTAACAAATGATACGTGTCTCGTACATTTAGAACTTTTCTCTGTAATGATTTTTATTACAGACTTATTGTGCACATCAGAAGTCACACATTAGATTCAGATCTCAGGACTGTATGTCAGCACTGTAGTCAAATCGCATCAGAACAGTAATACAGTATAATGGTGTGTCTGCCATGTTAAATCACCATAAGTTCATCGGTACACAGAATGTTACTAGGCTATTCACCTGATGGTCTTTAGAAGCCCAGCTGTTAAATCACAATATAAAATTCAATGTCAGGTATGTATGGTCAAGATTTGTCTCGCAAGGGCTACCCATGTCCAGCCGAGAAGCACGGGCAATACAGGGCAGAGATTAACAGTTTCACATCAACTCATCCAGGCTGTGATAAAACAGTGTCATGCAAGTGCTCGGCTTTACATGGTTTTGAAGCCTATTCCAGAGGAGTGGCAATCTATCAGAGATGTAACTGTCTCTCCAGCATGTCCTGTATACGTCAATCTGCACTGAGGGCCCTGGAACAGATGACTGAAGTCTCATTTGATAGATGTACAGGCAGCATTTCCATCACATTTGGGTCAAAGATAGCCCTATAAGGCATACATAAGTCACCACGAAGCAGTCTATATCATACTGAGTACAGTGACAGCTACTTCATTCTGTCCATATAAGACATGTTTGATGCCCTGATTTTTATTACTTAAAAATCTCTCAGGTCTATCAAGTTTCTGTAGGTGTCTGGTATACTATATAGTAAAGGGAGTATTTTCTTCAAGAATAGGCCTGAGGAGGGATGAGTATATGGCATTTAGAACCTAATGTGATAGTGCTACAATGCCTTTGCTAATCTGATGTGAGAGGTAGAAAACCTTCTTTCATTCATAGATTCTTCTTTCTTCACCACAGATGACACATGTTGCAGTCCACTTGTGTTCCCAGGTCTAGCAATACAGAATTACTGATTAGGGTATTCTGGGTTATATAATAATAAGCGAGAAGATTGCTAATATCAAAGGAAATGATGATGCATTTATTTAAAGTTTGTTTAACAGCACAGATATGTCATCAGTCATTGGTCTGTATAAGCCCCTTTTGAACAGCATTCACACTGCTAGGGAATTCAATGATAGCACCTAAGGTGCATCCAGCACAAACTTGGCTATGCCACAGATGTTCTTTTTTGGTCTGGACTTCTGAAACGTACATGGCAAACATGAATGGCCACAGCACTGACACTTGTGGTGACCCATGGGTGGCAGTTCTACTGCTAGAGGTGAATTCTCCCACTTTTAATTAATTTTGTTAGTTTTTGAGCCAGTTTGCCACCCACCTGACAACATAGGAGTTGATATTCACCTATATTAGCTTCTTACTGATGCACAGATGCAGGATTGTGTGGAAGGCGTTGGCCAAGTCAAGATAGACAAAGTCAAAGCTGTGCACACATGCTCTGTCTCTGGTCACATTACTGAATACCATCACGTTTACCACTCACAACCTACCCTTGAGAAAAACAACCTGGAACAGATGTAGTGTTTGAATGTTAATTCTGTCTTTGTATCTGACATCCATGAAAATCCATTCCATTGCCTTACAGTCGAGGCTGGTTAAACTTAAGGGGCTATGAGTATCTGTGTATGTTGCTGATCCACCCTTATATAGTGGGAAAATGGTCACTGATTTCAAATCTGTGTGGATAAAGACAGCACTCAGACTGTGGTTGAATAGGGCGCCTACTGCAGTAATTCACTGGTTAAGAACATTAACAAAGCATGCCAGAATGTCATCTGGTTCCATGGAGGCTGTGTTCCTAGCCTTGGAGAGAGCAGTGATTACTTGATCTTTGTAGATGCAGGTTGGAGGTAATGTCGAAAACATGTTTTGTGGTAAGCTTGGGGCTAGGGGGGGGTCACATTTTAGCAAAGCCTGTCTGACACTGGTTAAGTGTGTGCAATACCATCCACAATTAATTCAATAAGCATAAACGTTGTTATATGTACATTTGGGAACTTTTATCATTTGTGTTCCTTATACAGTTTCATGGACATTAATCTCTTTTTTATTCTGGGTTTGCGGTTGTCGAACTATGTTGAGGAACTTATAACTTTTTGCCTGACCAATACTTCCTGGCCATACAGCTGCTTCCTAACACATAAAAGATAACTCACACTCTCAAATACCTATCCCTTCAAATCTCTTCCCCCATCAACAACAAACTCCACCACACTTCTTATAGTGTACCTTTAATACAACACCAATCTCATACAGTTTTAGATATTACCCTTGTATACACCCCTTTCTTTCGAAAACTAAATAACATGAGTTACACATATCTAACACAACTACTAAAAACATCATTCTATCCATTAATAATCTCCACCTACTCCTGCTTTCCATCCTGTCCTCCTACCACACTCAACTTCATAACCACACCACATCCCTATGGCAAACAGAATCCATAGCCAATCCCATCAAACTAAAAAATGTCTCTATATCGCCATGTGATCTTACCTCCTCTCAAGCCTTCTCTTACTCATGCAATAAACTGACAATCAAAACTAATCCCCACTCTTCTCAAAGACAAACTAAAATAATTCACAAATTGACCAAACTCTATCAACACCTACTCCATAAACTCACTTGCAGTGGTGATATACATCCCAATCCAGGACCCAAAACATCAATCAGCCCAAACTTAAATCAGCTAAATCCCCCACACCACAGACCTACCTCAGCTCTCCTCTTCTTAAACATTAATGAAAGAAGTACACTTAACAAAATTCAGGACCTACATGCCCTACTAGCTCTATACAAACCAGATATCACTGTGTTAACTGAAACATGGCTCAAACCACAACACCATAATAATGAGATTACTGTCCCTGGTTATAATATTATCCGAAGAGGCAGATTAAATAAAAAGGGCAGAGGTGTTCCAATATTATTCCAAAATCATCTCACTATGGAACAACTAGATTACAATAACCAAGAAATCAAAGATGTAGAACTAATCCTTGCCAAATTAAAAATAAATTCCAACAAACACATAATTATTGCAGGTGGCTACATCCCACCAGGCAATACCATCACTGTAATGGAAAGCCTGTTTAATTGGATCTCCAGCTCCTACAACATGAAATCATATTATTAGGGGACTTCAATACTGACTGACTTAACTGCTCCAGTCATAATCCCTCTGCCTTTATTAACCTCCACAGGTTTACCCAAACTATAACCACCCCCACTAGAATTGAGAAAACATCCAAACGCCAGTCCATCTTAGACTGGATCCTGGTATCTGACCTCACTCTTGCACAGAAATCTGGCTATCTTCCAGATACCCTAAGTGACCATCATCCAACCTACCTAATTAGGAACAGATCCCAAACCATCAGCCAACCTGTTTTCAGAGTAGTTCAAAACAAAAAGACCTTTATAGCTACTGACTTCATCAATGTGCTAAAAAGCTGCAACTGGACACCCCTAAAACAACTATCTCTAGACAAAGCAGTTGAATACTTTAACACAACCTTCATAAAAATCTTAAATCATCATGCACCCCCAGAATGATTAGAATAAAAACTAACTATGCCCGATGGCTAAGAAAGTATACTAAAACTATAATGAAAGAAAAGGACAAGGCCTGGATTCAATATCAAAAAAACAAAACCACTACTTTGAGACAAAACTATCTAGAGCTCCATAACAAAGCCAAAAAACAAATCAAATTAGACAAATCTAGCTACTATAAAAATATACAAGAAAAATATGGTCACAATCCCCAACAATTCTGGGCCGCAGTAAATGGTATACTACACCCAGGAAAGTCCACTACACTAATCCCTGTGCTACCAAATAACCATGAAAACATTCCCACAAAGTTTAACAAATTCTTTATCGAAACAGTCCAGACCCTTGCCAATGCCCAAAATAGCATTAGCAGCCCCACACCAATAACTACCCCAATCCATCCCAATATACAAAACAATAAAGCCAGATTTCACCTTCACTCTGTGTCCACCAAGACAATTTCTAAACTCCTTAGGAAACTTAAACCAACCACTCTAGCAGCTGATATGCTACCAGCAGACTTCCTTCAGATATCAGCTGAAGCTATAGCCTATCCTGTCTCTATTCTAATAAATAGATCTCTATTAGAATGCAAAGTTCATGGAAAACATCACATATTATTCCTCTGCACAAAGGAGGTAACTCCTTAGAGCTCACCAACTATCGCCCAATAGCAATCCTATCACCTTTATCAAAAATATTAGAAAGAGTTGTTCATAATCAACTAATGCAGTACCTCCAAAATAACAACCTACTCTCCATATCCCAGCATGGCTTTAGACCTTCCCATAGTACCACCACAGCATTACTATCATTCATCAATATAGTTAACCACCATAAAAACAAGAGTCTATTTGTTTCTTCCATATTCTTAGACTTATCAAAAGCCTCTGACAAGGTAAATCACAGTACGCTTCTTGAAATTCTATCTACACTAAATATAAGTCCCCCCTCTATATCATGACCACACCACAAACCCAGTCTCACACAGAAAGTAAATAATGTGGGAAGAAATAGCCAGGGTTATGGCTGGCTAGTATAGGCAGGCACTGGGGGCTGATAGCCAACCCAACCCTACCTACTAGAACTATCACAACTGCAAACCAAACACATAAACACACAAAAACATACTCGGAGGCACTGATTAAAAATCTACCAAAACAACAGAGGCCTCCAAAGCAGACACCCAAGCAACCGCCACCTCAAGACATAGCACATGCAACACATAGTTCACAAAGTCAGTGTGCTAAACAGTCTCAGCCCTTAAGGCCAAACAACATGCCAGACACACTTGTAATAGGTGACTCCATAGTCAGACACACTGACGTCCCACTCACCAGACTGAATAAGGAAAAGGTTACAGTAAGTTGCCTGTCGGGAGCTAGAATCCACCACATAACACAAGCACTCAGGTCACTCCACAGCAAGTACAAATATGACTCAGTCATTGTACATGCCGGTGTGAATGACCTGAGACGTACCTCCCTGGACTACATGAAAAGAGACATAGAGGAGCTCTCTGATTATGTAGCCCAGGCCGGTATGACCCTGACCCTGAGCAGCATCTTATCCTCACCAAGAATGATGCCACAGTACAAAGACAAAATGATCAGTTTTAACAATTGGCTTAATTACTGGTGTCATTCTAAGGGGATCCAATGTCTGTCTGCTTGGGATGACATCGTATATAGGGTGGCCTAATGGTTAAGGTGTTTGCCTTACAAACACAAGGTGCGGGGTTTGAATCTCACAAGGGAAGGGGATATAGGATTAAAATGGCTCACAAGGGCAGTTAGCTTAGTACTAATCTATGAACTTATGAACATGCTCGACAAGCCACGCTGCTTCACAAGGGATGGCTTGCACCTGTCACCCCTGGGCTTCTGGATATTGGCCAAGGCTCTTGCCACCCCCATAGTGCCTTTTTAGGCAAGGCTCAAATGACAAACCTACCTCCCTAGAAAACACAAGTGGAAAAAAACTAAGGATAATGCTGCTCAATGCCAGAAGTCTAAACCTTAAGATGCACGCTCTCGAAGCTCTCCTCAGTATGGAGAACATCGATGTCTGTGCAGTGACTGAAACCTGGTTCAAGGCTCCTGAGAGCACCCCAGCACTATCAGGTTTTACCTCATATCATGCTTTCCGGCCCCAAAACTTGGACTGAACCACAAAAGGAGGGGGAGTATCCATATTCATCAAAGATACCCACACCTCCAGGTTAGTGGCAACGCAAGAAGCATTGGGAGACCATCCAGGTGCAACTAACCATAGGCAAAACTGCCTTACAGTTTGTAGCATGCTACAGACCACCCTCTCAAACTCAGGAACCCCACACAGCCTTCCTGAAGACACTGGAGAGTATGAATGTCTCTCCAAATACCATCATATTGGGAGACTTCAACTACCCAAACATAGACTGGGAACATTACTCAAGCCCCAACACCCTAGCCCAAAGGTTCCTAGAATTCATAAACTCAAATGCGATGGAACAACTAGTCACCATTCCCACAAGAGGAGACAATATACTTGACCTGGTCATCACAAACATGGGGACAAAATGCTCTACACCGGAAGTATATCCCTCATTGGTAAGATCAGACCATAAATTAATCTCACTGGAAATCCACATCCCGCCCCCACACCCTGCACAAAAGACCACAGTGAAGAACTTCTCAAAAGCCAACTTCACACTTCTTAAGACTGAAGTGGTATCCTTCAAGGCCCCTGGGCCAGAGGAAACCACAACCCACACTGCTGAATCCTTTACAAATGCCTTCTACGGGCACCTTCAAGAATGCATGGATCATGCAATCCCAAATAAAACCAAGACCCATTCCCCCAAAGGCAGGCGCCCGATCTGGTGGACCCCAACCATAAACAAACTTTACAACAGGAGGAGGAAGCTACTACATGACAGAGCAAAATCCCTAAAAGGGAAGGCAACTCTGATCAGTACTAGCAAAAAACTACGATCACTCATAAAATCATCCAAGGCCAGCTTTGAGAGAAAAATCGCAATAGATACAAAAGACAATCACAAGGCCTTCTTTAGCTATGTTAGAAACCTGGGTGGAAACTCCCAGATATGCTCAGAGTTAGTCCAAAATGACACAAAATACACTGAACCCACTGACATTGCCAACATTCTGGCAGACAGGTTCAGTGCAAATTTCTCCTCCTCCCCAAAAGAAGAAATAACTATCCCAGCAGAGTGTAGCCTCCCTAACATCTCAGATGCCCAGGTGAGAGCCGCCCTCTCTAAAGCTAAAAACACAGCATCAATGGGACCGGACAGTGTCTCAGGCTGTGTGCTACATGAACTCCAAGAGGAACTAAACCCACACATAAGGCTGCTGTTTAATCTTAGCCTTACTACAGGATACGTACCCAAAGAGTGGCGTATGGCAATAGTTGTCCCACTTCACAAAGGCGGTGCTTCTACGGACCCTGGAAATTACCGCTCCATAAGCTTGACGAGCCTGGTCTGCAAAGCTATGGAGAGGATCATTATGGAACTCATAAACAAAGACATTGGGGACCTACAGACATTGGATCATACCCAATTTGGCTTTGTCAAGGGCAGATCCTGCCTTTTGAACTTGGTCGACTTTTTTGAAACAGTCACTAAGGCCATTGATGAGGGTAAGGCAGTTCACACAGCCTACCTTGACCTTGCAAAAGCCTTTGACACAATACCCCACTCGGGCATCATAGACAAACTCACCAGCTTAAATGTAAACCTATATGTCACAAGATGGGTTGCAAACTGGCTCAAGGACAGAACACACAGGGTCAGAGTTGCTGGAGCTATGTCAGACTCTAAGCCGGTCACAAGCAGTGTCCCACAGGGCTCAGTCCTGGTACCCCTCTTGTTCGGCATTTATTTTTCCGAGGTACAGGCAAACATAGGAGGATTGTGGCTGACAAAGTTCACAGATGACTGCAAACTGGGCACCATAATTGATACCCCAGCGGACACAAACATCCTTCAGAGAGGCCTCATAGAAACGGATAATTGGTGCCAAAACCATGGTCTAAAGCTGAATGCCAAAAAATGTATAGTCATACCCTTTGGGAAAAACAAGGTACCCACAAATTACCACAGAGGTGGTAATCCATTAAGTACGGAAGATGTAATCAGGGACCTAGAAACCCAGGTTGACAGTAACATTTCATTTGACACTCACATTGCCAAAGTGGTTAGGAAGACCTTCTATATTGCCCACCTTATCATGAAGGGTTTCACATCTAGATCAAGAGAGGTCATTGTGCCCCTGTACTCTTCTCTTATCAGGCCAATGATTGAGTACAATGCCCCATTTGGGATGTATCTTACCCGACACCTGCAGCAGTTGGAAAGACCCCAAAAGTTCCTCACCAAGAGAATAAAGGGTCTTAAACATATGTCATATGCTGCCCGACTGAAAAAACTCCAGCTCTATTCAGTCGCATACCGCCTACTCAGAGATGATCTGTGCCTGACGTACAAGGCCATGTCCAATCCGGAATTAATGGACATGCTCCACCTCAGAAAATCCAAATCCATCAGAGCCACGAGAGCAAGAGACTTAAACCTCAACACAGAAATAAATAGGACATGCTGGAGGGACAGATTCATAACCCAGAGGCTCCCTGCACTCTGGAACAGAATCCCAGTCCATGTTAGGCAGAGCCCCTCACTAACTCTGTTCAAGAGAAATCTTGACGAGTGGATGGGAGATTGTAGGTTTACCCCAGGGGTCATCTCTGACAGAGGCACAGTAAACTAAACTCTAAATGGGCGTAGTATTCTCATCCTAAGGGGTGGTGAAAGCCACACACACACTCTGGCTAGGCTTATAAATGCCCTAGGGCAAATAGCCTAGTATGAACCTATGATGCAACAACTACTTATCTGGCAGTCAGCAAGCAGTCCTGTGGCAGGGACAACTGTCCTCCCTGTTACCAGTTACCATAGGAGTCCCTCAAGGATCCATCCTTGGCCCTTTGCTGTTGTCTTTATTTACTAACAAGATCATTGCATCCTCACCCACTGCCTCAGTAGTACAATATGCAGATGACACCACCTTTATATGTACTGCCCCCACCCTAAGTGAACTACAAACCCTAACCCAAAATAACTTCACCCTAGCCGAAACTTGGTTCACTAACATCAAACTTTTTCTTAATCCCAAAAAAAAAAAAAAAAAAATTTTTTTATTTAGGCAGATCTCCTCCCCTAAATAGTTATTTCACCATCTACTCTAAAGAAAACATTCAAATTAGTCCAACCACACACACTAAACTGCTAGGTGTAGAAACAGACAATAACCTGAGGTTCAACATCCACATAGCACAAACCATCAAGAGAGTTAATAAAAAACTGGACTCCTCTACAGGAACAAACAGTTTATGACTAAACACACCAAAGCAACCATCACAAGGACTCATCTCCTATCCACCCCCTCCTCTATGCCTCTCCCATCTTGACTAATCTCCGCCAAACTGATCTAAATAAAATGGAATTTTGCTACAGCAAGATTGCTAACTTTGCTACTGAAGCCTCATATCGGTCTCACCACCGTCTATCCCTTAAGTAGCTTAACTGACTGGCTTGAGTTGCCTCATATACTTCTACTCAATCAACTCTCTATAGCACACAAACTCTACTACATTCGTGAGAAAACCCCAGCACTTCAGCATCTAATTCAGCCCCACATTCCCTCTAGAGCCTTAAGATCTAGTAATCAAAACCTCATAGCTGTCATCCAACATAGAAATGATACCGGTAAATCCCTCTTTGCCAGTGTTAGAAAAATATGTATTAATGTGTGTATGCTTAATGCCAATTAATAATCAAAATAATTAATATGCTTTTCATTCTATTTTACATGCACTGTGTTATATATAAATTGAGTTTCATATGAGACTGAAAAAGATGCTTTTTGAAACTTGCAAGATGCCCTCTGACCTAGTAATTGCTAGCACAGCAATATTCATGTTTATGCCTTTTGGAAATGTACTTGAGAAGCAGGTGCTTATCTGCTAGGTCAGGAACGAATGAATGAACAATACTATATTCTGTATATGTAATGATTTTAGACAATCAGCTCTGTTCGAAGCATGAGAACATGTGCAGCTGCAGAAGCTTAGAGATAAAGTAGACAAAGGATTATTAGAGAAATGAACTGTTAGCATTGTGCTTGAATTAGCCATAGTACCTTGAATGGTAACATAACATTTATCTAACTGGTAGTAACCAAGGCCATGTTGTTTTCCTCAGGAAGTTTCACATAAAAATTGATAAATCAGCAAAAATTCATGGGAATGATGGTCAACAGATGATGATGAAAAAGCTGGTAATCTGTTATGGCAGCTTGGTAGGCCATGTCTAGTTAGAGAATGTATAAAAATGAAAGTATTTCCTGTTTCTAGTTAGACAAACTCTGTAATAGCATGTTTTTGTCTCCTTGCTGCAAGATTAAAGTGCCTTAACCTGAACCTACCGTGTTTTGATCATTTTTAAAGTATATTTTTCCTTTGACAGTTTGGTCCTTTGGACTGGAAAGTACCTCTCGCTCTAGGCCTAGGTCAGAATTGGGCCTGGTGGCATGCATCCATACGGAGAAGAGGCCAAATCGGCTCTTCTGTTTTGAAAGGCCTCCGAATGAATTGTCGTTCAAAAGAAGCCAGCCACTGTTTCTGATCTGGGATTGGAGGACGAGTCAACGATCCGGTGGATCAACTCACGGAGGGTCAGGTAAGGAGGATTTACCTTATTTCTGTTTTAAGATCAGGGACTAGTTGCAGAACTGTTTTTTGTCAGGAAGATTTGCATGTGTAGATCAGGGACAAAAAAGGTTACTGCTTTGTCATAGATCAGGGAAACAGAATAGGTAGGCAGTTATTCTAGATAAACTGTGAAAAGGTGTAGAACCGTGGTACCACATGATAAGAAGGGTTACGTAACAATTTACAGCTTAGCTAAGGCAATAATGGGAAATCAGTGCATGAAAAGTTCCTGAGACCCGCCCCTAATTGAAGACGCGAAATATATGCAATTACAGCGTGCCGACAATGTTAAGTACTATACAAAATGGGTTGATAAGTATAAATTTGATGGTAATTTAGATGGACTTGCAATTATTAAACTTGTCAGGCAACTAAAGACAGACACAAAAGGTCAATTAAAAAAGCAACGACAATTAGGAGTCCCTCAGGCACATAGGTGGCTTGAGGAAGCAAATCGCAGGGAACAAAAGATTAAAACTTCAAAAACAATGTTCTTAGACAAAGAAGATAATAACTTGGTAATAACAACGGCCCCTCCTTCGCCCCCTCCGTTTCCCTTACCAGAATATGAAGCGAGTGGACAAGATGATCCACCTCCGCTATACCCAGCTGTTTCTACAGCATCAAAACTATTTGTCAGGGATCCTATCGAGACAAGGTCTTGAACACGTGACTTGAGAAGGGAAATTGAACTATGTGAAATAAATAGAAAATCACAAGCTATGAGTGAGGAAGAGATATGTCCACTCATAGAAGTACCAAATCCTCAGGCAGGACAGGCAGGACAGGCAGGACAGGATCGACTCTTTTAGTTTATAGACCATGGACACCGGAAGATATCTGGAAAGCCACAGAGGGAATTCCCCATCCGAAAGTGAATTTTCGAAAATTTTTAGAAGACTTACAGGGTATGAGATTAAGTTACCATTTGAATGGAGAAGAAGTAGAAAAAGTAGTTAGACAAATTGTAGGTCCAGACTGGCACATGATCAGTGGCGACTGGAATCCCCGTGATGCACAGCTTAGACCACTCCCACATACTAATGCAGAATTGGATGGCAGAGTGAAAGGTCTGACAGACCGAATCTCTGAAAAATGGAAGTCTAGGGTTGATTGGGCTTGCATTAATCAGTGCATTCAACAAGAAGGTGAAACAGTTGATAGATATTATGCTAGATTATTAGAGTGTTTTAATAACCACTGCGGAATGCAAATACCAGAAAACCAGACACAAGATTCCCCATATGAGTAACAGCTAAAGAATGCGTTCTTGTAATGTAGTATAACTCCCATTAGTAGCTTTATTACGAAGCACATGGTAGATCATCATACGAGTAGATTGCAGCCATTACTTGAATATGCAAGACATGCAGAGAGACATTTTAGTAGTAAAAAGAAAAAGAAAACTCAAGTATTTTCAGCAGAAGATGGGTCATTAGTACTTGTAGTACAAACTGGGAGAAAGGGTAAGAAAAATACCCAGGGAAATAAACAATCTGACAAATGTTCAGAAGATTTTGAAGAAAGAAAGAAAAGAGGTGAATGTTTTAAATGCGGGAAAAAAGGACATTTAGCAAGGGATTGCAGGCTAAATAAAAAGGTGACTAGAGAAAATCAGGAGGATGATGAATGACTATATGATAGTCAGGAATCACTGAATGAAAATAAACAGGAAAAGACAAGTGCAAATGTGATAGCAAGGGTAGAGGATGTGACAGAAGGGGTAGAGGATGTACATGAATTTGTAGACGTTGAGGAAAATGAAATTTTGGACTTAGCCTTACTGAGCCTAGAGCTTTACTTAGCAGATACAAAACCGGAAGTGAAGCTTCTGGTAGAGGGGAGGGAAGTCAAATTTTTGTGTGACTCAGGGGCTTCACGGACCCTGATACATCCTTCCAAATTACCGGAAGATTCAGAATCACCAGATTATATACTAGTGAAGGCAGCTAATGTACAGCTGTATCGGGAGCCACTCTCCCATGACATAGCAATAACAGACCCCGTTTCAGGAATGGCCCAGAAAAGTAAAATTGTAGTTTCTGCAAAATGCCCAGTAAATCTTTTGGGTAGAGATTTAATGCAGATATTTGGCATAGCCGTAGTTCCAACCATGCAGGGTATGGAAGCACAGCAACTAATGGAAACCTTTGGAGTGCGACCGGAGGGTGAGACATATTATTGGAACAGCCAGGATTTGGTTACGACTGGTCCAGGGACAGTAACCGAAGAACTGATGAACGTAGCCATCAGTAAATCCCCCTCCCTTGACACTGACAAACAGCATTTGTTGCATTGTACTCTATATTACTGTAGCAGACCAGGACCTGATAAAGAATATGAGCAGGAATTGTTTCAGAACCATGCAAACAGACTAGTGTTATGAAACTTGTACTGGGACATAAAAGGAAACAGTGTAGTAAGCTGTTCATTGCCCCAGGAATTTTTAGCACTTTACAAATCTAATCGATTGCCACATGTTAGTTTAACTAAGAGTAAATGTTTGAAATGGGCAGACTTGAGAGAAAAAGTCACAAGGTGGGAAAAGCAGACAGAATTAGAACTCTCCGAACAAGGAGTACAGAAACAGAAATTGAATTGGATAACACAGACACACCCAGCTGTGCACTCACAGGCTAGTGAGAATAGCTGATACTCTTATTAGAAGTAGAGGAAAAAGCCTTGCGAAACATACCAGATATTCTCTGGTCAGCAGGGAAATCAGATGTAGGACTTATACGAACGGCAGGACCAGTTACCATAACGCCAAAATCAGCATTTAGACCCCAGAAAAGACAGTATCCCTTGAGAAAGGATGCAGAGATAGGGATCAAGCCTATAATAGCAGCCTTACTTAAGGAAGGAGTCTTAATAGAATCTCCTGATTCACCATGTAATACACCCTTATTCCCTGTTAGGAAAGCAAACGGGGAATGGCGTATGGTCCAAGACTTACAAGCTGTGAATAATGCAGTTATACCCAGGGCACCAACGGTGCCAGATCCACACACCTTACTGAATGATTTAAAGCCTCAGCAAAGGTATTTTTCTGTGGTAGATATTAGTAATGCGTTTTTCTCAATACCGATGCACCCCGACAGCCAACATTGGTTTGCATTTACATTTCAGGGGAAACGGTATACATATACGAGATTACCACAGGGATATTGTGAAAGTCCAACAATATTTGCACAAGAAATGGCAAGCAACCTGGCGGGATTTATCCCACGAAAGGTAGTCAGATTTTACTTTATGTAGACGACATTCTGCTGGCAGCCCCCACCCAGCAAGAATGTAAAGAGGACACCATAGCATTATTACAGTTTCTAGCTACTCAAGGACACAAAGTAAACAAGAACAAACTACAACTCTGGAGAAAACAAGTTAAGTACTTGGGATATGTAATATCCAAAGAAGGTAGAATATTAGACGAAGATAGAAAGACAGCAATATTACAAGCACCTAGACCAACCACCAAGAAGGAAATGATGTCCTTCCTGGGAACTACTAACTTTTGTCGGAGTTGGATACCAAATTATGCTTTGGAATCTGCTCCACTGACTAATTTGATATTTAAAAGGCCGATGGCAGCACAGGATTTATTACAATGGACACCAAAAGCAGAAGCAGCTTTCTGTAGGCTGAAACAACTGACAGCATCATCCTTGGTTTTAGGATTACCGAACTATCATAAGCAATTTTTTCAAACTGTAGACTGTAAGCAAGGTTATATGACATCAGTGTTAACACAGCAACATGGGGACAAGCAACACCCCATAGCTTACTATTCATCACAGTTAGACTCAGTGGCACAGTCCCTACCCCACTGTGTACAAGCGGTAGTTGCAGCTGCAATGGCAGTGCAGGCTTCGGCCTCAGTAGTGTTATTCCACCCTCTCACATTGAGAGTGCCTCATGCAGTCGCAATTATTTTACTGCAAGAAAAAGTAGCATATCTCTCTCCTGCTAGACATCTTTCCTGTATGACTATACTGTTGAGCCAACCTCATATGACAATTGAACGATGCACAACTTTGAATTTGTCAACCTTGCTCCCAACCCCTGCAGATGGCAAACCGCACTGCTGCCTGCAGGAGATTGAGCAAAAGACGTTACAGAGACAAGACCTTACAGATGTTCACTTGGATGATGCCGAGGTGACATACTATGTGTACGGCTCGTGCAGGAGGGGTCCTACAGAACAGATCCTAGTGGGGTATGCAGTCGTTTCTAACACTGAAACTTTAGAAGCAAAATCTTTACCACACAATTTATCTGCACAAGCAGCAGAGTTGATTGCCTTGACAAGGGCATGTACCTTAGCAGAAGGTAAGAAAGTGAATATTTATACTGACAGTCAGTATGCTTTTTCTACTGTACATGTTTTTGCACAGCAGTGGAAAAATAGAGGAATGATAACATCTACTGGTAAACCAATTAATCATGTGCAATTTATTTTAGATTTATTAGACTCTATTCAGTTACCTCAAAAAGTAGCTATTTGCAAATGCGTAGCTCATGCTAAGCAGCAGGATAGAATTTCGAAAGGTAATGCACGGGCTGATACAGCTGCAAAACAGACAGCTTCAGCCTCAGAAGCTTTTCTTTTGAGTGAGGAATTACAACCCACTGAGATTTTAGATTTAGAAATGTTAAAAACAATGCAGACACTTACTACAAATGTAGAAAAACAGAAGTGGATAAAACGAGGGGCAATCCTTGAAAAGGGACTGTACATATCCAAGGAAAAGAAAACAATTTTGCCATCTAACTTGTTTAGATATGCAGCTTTGTTGAGCCATGGGCAGAGCCATATCTCAACAGGGGGGATGGTACAGTTAGTGAATCGAGTGTTTGCAACGTATGGATTTACAAACTACACAAAAAATTTTTGTGCAGTATGCCATGTTTGTAACAAGCATCATGCACAAGGGGCATTGAAGCCTAAGCAAGGGAGTTTCCCTACACCACCGTATCCGTTTCATACTATTTGTATGGATTTCATAGAACTGAAAAAATGTTAGAATAAAAAGTATTGCCTTATCATTATAGATATGTTTTCCAAATGGGTGGAAGCTTTTCCAACTAAAAATCCAGATGCAGCTACTGTTGCAAAGGTCCTTGCTAAAGAAATTATACACAGATTTGGCATACCGGAAAAGATTTATAGTGATAATGGTACACATTTTGTGAATCAAACAGTGCAGCAACTTAGTCGTTACTTCAGAATATCGTTAAAAAATCACTGCGCCTACCACCCCCAATCTGCAGGATTAGCTGAGAGGCATAATGGGGTGTTGAAGAATAAGCTCAGGAAATTGATGAGTGAGACACAGAAGAACTGGGTGCACTGTTTGCCTCTGGCACTGTTGAGCATGAGAACTGTTCCAAATGCAAAGGGATTAACTCCTTTTGAAACTTTGTTTGGGAGGGCATATTATACATCTCAGTGGGAACCTCTCATGTCTGCAGAGCAAGAGGCTGACAGTTCACTTGCAGGGTATATGAGACGATTTTTGAATAACAAACTTTTGCAGTTAAATTCTGTTTCAGATAAAGAGCAACCGAAATCGGAAGCACCAGTAGCCCCAGGCACCTGGGTCTGGGTGAAGATAGTGAAGAAAAAGAACTGGATTTCTCCGAAGTGGGAAGGACCATACCAGGTACTACTGTCGACACCTACTGCAGTCAAGATCGTGGAGCGAGTTTCCTGGATTCATTTGACACACTGTAAACTGGTTAAGAACTTTGAATTGGACAAAAACTTTGTTACTGTTGTACAACGAGAACATAATGGCCAGGTACAGAGTGAATAGAGACATTGAGCAACCTCAGAAAACTTGCATGATCATTTTGATAGCTATGCTAATCACATTGTTCTTTTTGTTGTGGCCACTCCTTTTTCCTGCCACAGAAGTTGGACTGATTAAACGTAATGAGCCAAACATAGACTGGCATCCGAACTTTAACACTTATCAGGCAATTACATGTGTGTATGCTGAGACTTTTAATGTTTCGAACTGCTGGGTCTGCACGGCCCTACCAACAGCATACGGGGGTTTATTGATGGCGGCTATCCCCCTAGGGGTCAATGAGACATGGGAAAATCTGGTTTTTGACACAGTTGCTATTAAAGCACATGATAAGGTAGCACTGTATTTGCTTGTAACACAAAAAGGAATTGTATGTTTTTACAAAAATGATACCATCCAAGTGGGATGGAGCAAGTGTAATGTCACCGTACAGTATAAATGTTATACAAAAGCAAATGATTATGGTGGATCTTGTAGTACAGATTATAACTCATTTTTGAAATCTATGCATAAGACTCTTGATCAGGTACAACGTAATCCTGCACTTTTTAAACAATTATCTGTAATAGATAGGAAAATGTTTCATGCAGGGCAGTCATTTCGTAACAAAGTAACAACTAAAGCAGAGGACTGTTATTTTGTGTGTGGTAAAAAAGCATATAAATGACTACCTGAGAATTGGTCTGGCAGTTGTTTTTTTGGGATACCTGGTCCCGGCCATTCGTCACACTGCAGTTTTGCCTCAGGGAAGTATTCGAAATACCTGAGATGTAACCAAAAAGACTGTTAAGAAACCTGAGAATCCAGTGGGACAGATCGAAGCAGGCTGGAAAGACCATCATAATGTGGGAACCAAACTTGCGCACATGGACTTGAGTGATGCTGTCATATTATGGGCAGGTATATTACCAGCATATGGTGCAGTTAAATCGATTTTGGAGCTGTGAAAACTGTCTAAACCTCTTGAAGTAATGAGTAATGCAACTTTTTCTGCTCTTGAACTGATAACTGATGAACTGAATGCCATGAGAACTGTAGTACTCCAAAACCGAATGGCTCTTGACTTCACCCTAGCGGTGAGGGGTGGGATGTGTGCTTTAATCAAAGAAGAATGCTGTGCGTTTATTCCTGATCATCAGCATGAGATTAACGATCATCTTGAGGTGATTCAGCAAGTGTCGGCCATGACCAAACCAGGCCCAAACCCTCTGACAGACTTTTTCCAGAATGTATTTGGGGGGGTGGGGTTCCATCCTAATGAATATATTGATTGCCATTGGGGTAGGATTACACCTAATAGGAGTTTGTGTTTGTTGTGGAATCCCCTGCATGAAGAAATTAATCAAAGAATTCATAGATATATCAGTATCTGAGACTATGTATCAAAGTACTGAATTTGAAGAGCTGCTAGAATGTGAAACACTTTCATAAAAGTTTAAACTGAATGACTTTCTTAACTGTAAATCCTAATTGGAAGAGGTTAGGAGAAGAAGCAAACTGTTTATTCTTTTTTGAAAATAGAATTAAAAAGTATTAACAGGAGGGAAATGTTAGAAAAATATGTATTAATGTGTGTATGCTTAATGCCAATTAATAATCAAAAGAATTAATATGCTTTTTATTCTATTTTACATGCACTGCATTATATATAAATTGAGTTTCATATGAGACTGAAAAAGATGCTTTTTGAAAACTGCAGTATGCTTTCTGAAACTTGCAAGATGCCCTCTGACCTAGTAATTGCTAGCACAGCAATATTCATGTTTATGCCTTTTGGAAATGTACTTGAGAAGCAGGTGCTTATCTGCTAGGTCAGGAACAAATGAATGAACAATACTATATTCTGTATATGTAATGATTTTAGACAATCAGTTCTTTTCGAAGCATGAGAACATGTGCAGCTGCAGAAGCTTAGATATAAAATAGACAAAGGATTATTAGAGAAATGAACTGTTAGCATTGTGCTTGAGTTAGCCATAGTACCTTGAATGGTAACATAACATGTATCTAACTGGTAGTAATCAGGGCCATGTTGTTTTCCTCAGGAAGTTTCTCACAAAAATTGATAAATCAGCAGAAATTCATGGGAATGATGGTCAACAGATGATGATGAAAAGACTGGTAATCTATTACGTCAGCTTGGTAGGCCATGTCTAGTTAGAGAATGTATAAAAATGAAAGTATTTCCTGTTTCTAGTTAGACAAACTCTGTAATAGCACCTTTTTGTCTCCTTGCTGCAAGATTAAAGTGCCTTAACCTGAACCTACCGTGTTTTGATCATTTTTAAAGTATATTTTTCCTTTGACAGCCAGCATCATTGCTAAAACCTGGAACACACTACCAAGCCAAATAACTTGTACCACATCCTTTATTCATTTCAAGAAACTCCTGAAAACCCACTATTTAAGTCACTGGCTATGTTCATGCCACTCACAAGGCTAACCAAAACTAAGAGAATATTTCTGTATATAGCTAAGTATAAACAGTTCCCCTTAAAGCTTGTGAACCCGTTGATATTTACTTGACAAAACTTATAACTAAAAAAATAATACAAATGCTGTTTTAAGTTATGTACCACAATGATTGTCTACTATAAGAATTGTTGACCTCTAACATATTGTGTATGTTTGCTATAAGTATGCTCTATTTTTTTTCTTCTTTCATGTACTGTATTGTATTGTGGAGCTTTTCTCCCTGGGCCTCCGCTGAAAATGGACCTGTGTCTAGTCGGACTTTCCCGGTAAACAAATGTAAAATAAAAAAGTAAGTAAATAATTCAGCACATATCTGAGTTACACATTTGAGGCTGCAGATGTAGCAGCAGGAAGCCTTATAGTTATCCTTGGCTACGGTTTCTATATATTTCTCACTGCTGCTTTCTAAGAATTTTACAAGGTGTCTTTATATGCTTGTTTAGGCTAGGGAGGGTCATCTTCCACTCTGGGATTCTCACTTTTGTATTTGTGATTGGAAGCCAATTTGGTGGTCCCCTGCCATAAACAAATTTTACAACAAAAGGAAGAAACTGTTGCAGAAAAGAGGAAAATCCCAGGATGCAAAAAACTCCCTTACCAGCCTCAGTAAGAAGCTGAGATCCCTCATAAAATCATCCAAAGCTAGTTACGAAAATAAAAATGTAAAAGATTCCAAAGGCAACCACAAGGCATTCTATAACTATGTCAAGAATCTAAATGGCAATGCTCAGATCCGCTCTGAGCTACAACAGAATGGCATTAAATATACTGATCCCAAGGATATTGCCAATATCCTGGCAGATCGATTCAGTGCCAACGTCACCCCCCCCTCTTAACCCCTAAATGGCCAATCTCAATACCAGAAGATTGCCAAATTCTGGTAATAATGGCCACACAGGTAAAAAACGCACTTTCCAAAGCTAAGAATACAGCATCCATGGGACCAGATGACATCCTGGGCTGTGTACTAGGTTAACTACAAAATAAACTGGCACCTCACCTAAGTGTCATGTTTAATCATACCCTCAGCTCAGGCTTTGTGCCCACTGAGTGCCACACAGCTACAGTTACCCCACTCCATAAGGGGGGATCCACCTTGGATCCCGGGAACTACCGCCTTATCAGTCTGACAAGCCTGATCTGCAAGGCCATGGAGCGTATTATCATGGAACTTATAAACAAAGACATTGGCAATCTTCAAACACTGGACCCCACCCAGTTTGGGTTCGTGAAGGGACAATCTTGTCTCCTGAACCTGATTGACTTCTTTGAATCAGTCTCCACAGCCGTGGACGAAGGTAAGGCAGTCCACACAGCCTATCTGGACCTTGTCAAGGCCTTTGACACCATCCCCCACTCTGGAATCATAGATAAACTTACTAAGCTGGGCATTAATCCCTACGTCACTTGATAGGTTGCTAACTGGCTTACTGACAGAACTCACACTGTAAAAGTATCTGACTCCAAATCCAGCTCCAGACAAGTGACAAGTGGAGTACCTCAAGGTTCAGTCCTGGGACCGCTCTTGTTTGGCATCTACTTCTCTGAAGTACAGGCCAACACTAAGGGACTCTGGATAACAAAGTTTGCAGATGACTGCAAACTGGGAGCCATTACTGTATCCCCAAACGATGTGTATACTCTGCAAAATGGCCTTACAGAAACAGATGCTTGGTGCCAGAGCCATGGGCTCAAGCTCAGTGCCAATTAATGTATAGTTATCACCTTTGGAAAAAATCATGTACCCGTGAATTACCACATAGGTGGCAGTACACTAAACATCGAAAGTGTAATAAGAGACTTAGGGACACAGGTGGACAGTGGTCTCACCTTCAATAACCACATAGCCACAACAGTCAGGAAATTCTTCTATGTGGCACACCTCATCACTAAGGGCTTTTCATCCAGAAAAAAGGAGGTAATTGTCCCACTGTACTCATACCTCATTAGACCCATTATAGAATACAATGCCCCATTTGGTATGTACCTCTCAAGACATCTGCAACAACTGGAAAGCCCACAGAAATACCTCACTAAAAGAATCACAGGCCTAAATCAGATGCCCTGTGCTGACCGCCTTAAAAAACTCCAGCTATACTCTGTCATATATCGTCTACTCAGAGGTGATCTTTACTTAACATACAAGGCCATGTCAAACCCAGAGCTGTTGAACATGCTACACATAAGGAAATTCCAATCCCTCACAGCCACACGCTTCAGGGATATAAACCTTGTCATCATACTAAACAAAACATGCTGGAGGGATAGGTTCCTGACCCAGAGACTCCCCAGACTCTGGAATAGACTGCCCATACATGTCAAGCAGAGCGCCTCTTTGGCCCTCTTCAAAAGGAACCATGATGATTGGATGGGAGAAAGGAAATTCACCCCAGGGATCATGTCAGTTGCCCTGCTAGACAGGGGTCCAGGGAAGTAAATAGTGTGGGAAGAACTAGCCAGGGAATTGTTATGGCTAGGCTTGTATAGGTTCTAGGGCCGATAGCTTAGTACCAACCTATGTAGACATCAGCTTTACTGTATAATCAAGTAATTTCAGACATCCATCAGCATCGTTTGTGAGAATCATTCTTTGAGCCTATTAGGTACGTCTGTGCCTAAACATTTGTATAGCTGTTTATACTGGGCATCAGGGTATACATTATTATAGTTGTCAATGTCCTCTGTGGAAATTGGAGTTTGGAAGTAGATTATACCATCCCTTAGGAGGGTGTAGTTACCTTGGAAGATGTATTTTCAGCTGATATCTCTGTACCTATTGCTAATTCTTAAAAAAATGACTTTATGGTTGGATTTAAACATCTATTTAGGGCACATGGATATTTGGCGTAGGTACCTCGATGATTGCTGGTTGATTTGGTAGGGTGATACTACATATTTATTAGAGTTTATCCAGTACTTAAATGATAACAAATGGGGGATGAAGTTTACACTTAATATGCATCATCAGGAAATCCATTTTCTGGATGTTCGGATAACAAGGAACCCAGACCACACACTTTCTACACAGGTGTTCCGTAAATACCCCCCAGTGTAACAGTTTATTGGAGGCAACCAACTTACACCCTCATCATATTATTAAAAATATACCCAAATCACAGTTTCTTAAAGTGAGGAGAATCTGTTCAGATCAAGGTACCTACGAGTACCATCAACAGGACCATATACATAGGTTTTGCAGCAGGGGATATAAATCTGGGGTATGTTAGGATAGCCAGTAATTGGGCTAGACAACAAAACAGAGCCCAATGATTGCAATACAAGGTGAAAACAGGCACAGAGGAGAATGTTGTTAGGTTGGTGGGAACTTATGGAAGGAATATCAATACCATTAGAAATGTGGTTAATGACAATTGGAACATTCTTGCGGCAAATAAGGAATTAGCTAAGACATTAACTCCTGAGTGTCAATTTTCATATCAAAAAGGCCGTAGTTTGGGCTCTTATTTTAATCACTATAAAACTGGGTGCACATTTACAGGCTTGGGTCAGCAATTAACATTAACAGGGGATAAACGGATTGGCTCTTCCCTGGGTGGGCACTGCTCATTTTGTATACAAATGCTCATATCCAAGGAATTTTCCAGCAAAAATATCAGCAAGGTGTACAACATTAAATGTTTTGGAAATTGTGGGATGGATTGGGTGGTCTATTTGGCCACCTGTTCTTGCTCCGCCTTTTATGTGGGACAGACATCCAGACCATTCAGGATTAGAATGTCGGAACATCTTAGTGACATTAGAAATCAACGTCTGACAAATGCTCTATATAAAGATGTGTTAAGCCATAAAACAGCCAAATTTCGTTTCATGATTATTGATAAAATATGGGGGGATAGATCCAACAAAATGGGATGGCATGGTATATTAAATAATAAAGAGAGGGGTTGGATTATAAAATTAGGGGGGTTATTTTCCCCTGGTTTGAATGACCATCTGTAAATGAATTTGAAAGTTGGTTGAATATATGTGTGTATCTATATATATATATATATATATATATATATATATATATATATATATATATATAAATAATTTTGGTGATGATTGTATCTCAACATTTTTTTTTTCTGGGGGGGGTCATTTGGGTGAATGTTTCATTTATAGACATGTGTATAGCTAATGAAGATGAAGATGGTGGAAATAATTCATTTTGTGTACCAGGGAAGTCTTCTGCATACATCAGACTGCTGATACGGGCGGTGCAACAAGTATAGGTTATCTATACAGGTTTCAGTGAATGGTTATTATAAGTTTTTTGTTTATGTATCCAGCTTTGAATATAATTATTATTATTTAACAATGCAATGCACATACTCCCACACATATATGTATTACTGGTTATATGGGTTATGGAATTATGATTGTTTTTTCATTTTTTGGTAAATAATTTTGCAAGACCCAGTGTCAGTGTAGCCAGTAATACTTCATTTTGAAGACAGTATTGATAGTTCCAACATGGTAAAAATTGTACCTGTATGTTGTAGACATAGACAGATGCAGATATTTGTTTAGGACTTAGGTTATGTAATTATGATTTTTTATTTTTTGGTAAATATCTTTGCAAAGGGGCATGGAAATTGCCAGAACACCATGATTTTGTAAGACTGTATTGCTGGTTCATAACATGTAAAAAAAGATTGCCTTGTATGTGTATCAAAAGTGCAGATATCAGTTTTTTTCAGACTTAGGTTATGGAAATTTTTTTTTTTTTTTTATTTTTGGTAAATAACTTTGCAAGGGATCATGTCATATTAATATAAGTAATATCTCATTTTGGTGTATTTATTAAACTGGTAAAAAAAAAAGAGATATAATTATGCCATTGTGTGCAGTGCAGATATCAAAGTTTGTTTTAGACTTAGGTTATGATTATATATTTTTTTTTCATTTTTTGAATAAGTTTGCAAGGGAGATCTGAATGTGCCAAGTAATATCTCATTTTGAAGACAGTATTGTTTGTTCTATCGCTGTAAAAAGAATTGCCTGTATGTTTTTGACATGTGACTTAGGTTATGGTTTGTATGATTTTTTTTTTGTATTATTATTTTTTTTTTTTATTTGATTTTAACTATTTTCCAAATAAGGAATCAAGGAAGCCTCTCATACATCATTTTAAACAAAATTTTGGTTCTTATGTTATATTAGAATGTTGTTGCCTAAGTGTTGGACACATATGCGAGACAGTTTTTATGGAAAAAGGATATGGAAATTATGATTTTTTTTCATTTTTTTAAATAATATTTGCAAGGGACTCAGTTTGTGTGTGCCAGAGAGATAGTGTTATTGAAGACAGTGTTACTCCTTACAACAACATGTTAACTCACAGTCTGTGCACTCTACACATGTAGAGATATCAACATTTGTTTAGTCTTATTTTTATTATAAAATTTACACATTACATAGAATTCATTATTATGCCCATATCTTTGCAAGGGATGATGCATCACTTTGCAAATGCATCACTTTTTTGAGAGACCTTCATTCTTACACAATGATAATTCTGATGAAGGTGTGGTGTGTTAGGAGATATGATATTATGCTTAGTTTATTTATCAGGTTATGAAAATAAATATATTAATCATATTTCTTAATCATATGGTAAACAATCATTTAAAGACAGTATTCATTAGAACATATTATATACAACAGATTTAATATTAAACATTTTACATTCAAATTATATTATGGCTATATGTTGCATGCAAAATGCTTTGTTTTGTTAAAAGGTAAAAATAAAAACAATATCAATATTCACATTCCTTGCCAAATATTTAATAACACTATTGATATACACTATCAACATGACTCTGAACATGTACATTGTTGCTTACAGAACTTTTAAGTTAGTTTAGTTTTTTGTTTAGAATTGTTATTTCAATTTTTATTTAACTTCTTTTTCTGAACTGATTTTATGAATGAAGCTCATTTCTAGATTTGAGGTTGTTGTGGTGGAATTGCTAGCATGAGAGCTCTTTAGGAATTCGAGTGAATGAGTTAAACCCCTTGTTAGGAAACTGTGCCTTTAAATACTTGTTTGTCTTACTTAATTGATTAATTAAGAATGTTATATAAAGTACCAGTCTGATTCTTTTGGTTATGCCATATTAAATTATATATACATTCACTCTTTGGTACTGGCCTCATTTTGACTATTACATTTGGATTTAAACAGTGCAGGCCATACACATGAGGTATTGCATTCATCAATGCTATTTGTGAGGACAAGATCTAGAATATTTCAGACCCTTGTGGGATGGTGCGGTCTTTGTTCCACAGTATATGAGTTACCAAAGTCCAGGAAGTACTGTGCAAGTGAGTTTGGCCTCCTATAACTTTCACATCAATGTAGGTATAGCTGAAATCATCCCTGAGTAGGTTGTTTTGTTCAACTTTAATTTTTCCAAGTATTTATAAATAGGTTGTGAGGGTCTTCTTATTCATGGAAGGAGACATATAACTGGCGATAACATGAAGGGGTTTCTTAGCCACAGTAAAATGGACTTACATTAACTACATCATCTTATATTGTCTAACCAGTCTAGAGGCGGAATTATCTTCAATGAAAATAGATATTCCACCTCCTGTGGTTCACACAACTTCAATTCTTGGTCTGAGTGTGTGGAAGACACTGTAGCTTTGCAAGGCAGAGTAATTTACTGCAGCCTTGAACCAGGTTTCTGTGACTGCACAGACATCAACAACTTCTAGTGAGAAGACTGCTTACATGGAGTGCAGTTTCTGATGTAAACTCCTAGAAATTAGCAGCATGACCCTTACTTTGTTGGAGCTGTATTTTTTCACATAGTAAATTCCATGGGTTCAGGTGTTTAGGCAGCGAGGCATTTCCTTGCAGTTCACTTGGTTGGGGACACATGGCTAAAGTGATATTCAGCTACAGAGACATATGGATGTTACAAATTCCATGTGGGCAAAGAGAAGCATGCAGTAGCATGCCCAGAGCTTCAGAGGTTCACAGGTTCATATGTTCACAGGTAGGTACTAGGCTATCGGCCCTGGGGCCTATACAAGCCAGCCAAAAAGGTACCCTGGCTTTTGCCACCCAAGAAAATTATTTTCCTGTGCCACTGTCGAGCAGAGCCACAGTGGTGATCCCCCGGGGTGAATTTCCTATTTCCCATCAAATCATCAAGATTTTTCTTGAAGAGTGCTAATGAGGAGCTTTGTTTGATATAGATAGGTAGTTTATTCCAGAGTATGGGAAGTCTCTGGGACAGGAATCTATCCCTCCGGCATGTTCTGTTTATTGTGGTGACAAGGTTTAGGTCCCTAGAGCATGTAGCTCGGAGGGATTGGGATTTCTTTAAGTGGAGCATGTCCAACATCTCTGGGTTTGACATAGCTTTGTATGTTAGACAGAGATCACCTCTGAGTAGACGACATGTGACGGAGTAATGCTGGAGTTTTTGAGACAGTCTGTGTAGGGCACCTGTTTGAGGCGGTAATCCTATTTGTGAGGTATTTCTGTGGCCTTTCCAGTTGTTGCAGATGTCTTGTGATGTACATACCAAAAGGGGCGTTGTGCTCTATAATGGGTCTAATGAGTGATGAGTAGAGGGGAACAATGACCTCTTTTTTTTCTGGATGAGAAACCTTTTGATGAGGTGTGCCACGTAGAAGGATTTCCTGACTACTGTGGCGATGTGATTATCAAAGGAGACTACTGTCAACCTGTGTCCCAAGGTCTCTTATCACACTTTCGGTGTTAAGTATACTACCACCTATGTTGTAGTTCATGGGTACAGAGTTTTTACCAAAGGGGATGACAATGCACTTTTTGGCATTGAGGTTGACCCATGGCTTTGACACCAGGCATCTGTCTCAGTGAGGCCCTTTTGTAGGATGTCCACATCATTAGGAGTTTCGATTATGGCTCCTAGCTTGCAGTCATCTGCAAACTTCATTAGCCAAAGACCTTCTGTGTTAGCCTGTACTTCAGAGAAGTAGATACCAAACAGGAGAGGACCCAGGACTGAACGCTGTGGTACTCCACTTGTCACTGGTCTGAAGTTGGATTTGGAGTCTGCTACTTTCACAGTGTGGGTTCTGTCAGTGAGCCAGTTGGCAACCCATCTTGTGACATAGGGATTTATGCCTAGTTTAGTGAGTTTATCTATAATTCCAGAGTGGGGGATGGTGTCAAAAGCCTTGGCAAGATCTAGATAGGCTGTGTGAACCACCTTACCCTTGTCTACAGCTTTGGTGACTGCTTCAAAGAAGTCTATCAGGTTTAGAAGACATGATCTGCCTTTTACAAACCCGAACTGGGTGGGATCCAGAGTTTGGAGATTACCAATGTCTTTGTTTATAAGTTCCATGATGATACATTCCATGACCTTGCAGACCAGGCTCGTCAGGCTAATGGGGCAGTAGTTCCCAGGGTCTGTGATGGCTCCCCTTTGAAGAGTGGGACAACTATTGCTGTGCACCATTCAGCAGGCACAAAGCCTGAGGTGAGGCTATGATTGAACATGGTACTTAGGTGGGGTGCCAGTTTGTTCTGTAGTTCATGTAGAACGCAGCCTGGGATGTTGTCTGGTCCATGGATGCTGTGTTCTTGGCTTTGGAGAGTGTGGTTTTTACCTGTGCAGCCGTGATTACAGGAACTTTGCATTCTTCTGGTATAGAGATGGGCTCTTTAGGGGGTGAGAGGCGGGTAAAGTTAGCACTGAACCTATCTGCCAGGATGTTGCAATATCAGTTGGGTCTGTATATTTAGTGCCATTGTGCTGTAACTCAGAGCAGATCTGAGTGTTGCCATTGAGATTCTTGACATAGCTATAGAATGTTTTGTGGTTGTCTTTAGAATCAGTGGTGATTTCGTTTTCATAACTAGCTTTGGAGGATTTTATCAGGGATCGCAGCTTCTTACTGAGGCTGACCAGGGACCTCCTCCACTCATGGGATTTTACTCTCTTTTGCAAGAGTTTCTTCCTTCTGTTGTACAGTTTGTTTATGGCAGGGGACCACCAGACTGGCTTCCTTTTTGTGGAGGATAGCATTTTGGTTCTGTTTGGGATAACACGATCCATGCACTCATGTAAGTGCTTATAAAGTGCAATTGTGCAGGATTCAGTAGTCGTAACTGTATTGTCCATCTGCATGGGTGTCTTGAAGTTCACCTCTTCTATCTTAAGAAGCATGAAGCTGGCTTTGGAGAAATGTTTTACCATGCTTTCCTTAATCGGGGGTGGAGGCAGGGTGTGGATATCTAGGGTAATTAGCTTATGGTCGGATCGGACCAATGAGGCATTGACTTCAGGTGTGGAACACCGGTCACTCATATTGGTAATGACTAGATCTAGGATACTGTTGCCCCTGGTGGGGGTGTGGATAGGTTGATCCAGGGCATTGGAGTTTATGAATTCCAGAAAGCATTGAGTGAAGGAGTTGGTACATAAGTAGTTTTCCCAGTTAATGGTGGGATAGTTGAAATTGCCCATTATTAGGGTGTTTGGTTGAACCCTAATATTTTCCAGTACCAAGAAAAGAGGAGTGGGATTAGGATGGACCAATTCACCTAGGACTACAAGTCCAAATGGACATGGGGACTGTAATTTCAAGGCCTCCAAGGCACCAAGAAATAGCAAGCAGAATGGGATGCCTCAGCAGCAGGCTACCCACTGGCCATGTCAGTGGTGGTAAAAATGCAGTCCGCAATGGGCAGTACCTTTATTATTGGTGCATGTAGACCATTACCCCCTTCACAGTAGCTAAGGAACATTACCTAAAACACATACTTGAGCATAAGTGTGACTACAGTAGCCTCCAGGATTTAATGCATGCTGTAGTACATGTCTGCATGTTGTACTTATGTAAGCATGTACTGTACATCAAGCACAACACACTTTACTTCCACTGCACACATGCACTTGTTTATTGAAGCAGTGGGCATGGTGCTACATGCTTCTCTTTGCACACAGGAAATCTGCAACATCCATATGTCTCTGCAGCTAAATACCACTTCAGCCATGTGTTCCCAACCAAATGTACCGCAGGGAAATGTCTTGATGCTTAGGCACCTGAACCCCTCTCTGTAGTATCGTATCACTTTATTGTTACTGCTCTATGTAGTATCATACAACCTTTCTGGCACCGCTTCTTCCCCTCCTTTCTAGCAACCATTACAGGTGCTCCCACATCTGTATGCTGGTCAAAACATAAAACTAACTTTCTGCACAGTACCAACTGTTCAGTCTCAATTACTTGATTTTTTCTCCCAACAATATTATGTTCTTGAATAACTTCTAGCAAACATACTGGGCAGTGCCTTTACTTACTGTCTGTGAGATTGCTTTTCTTGTAGTCCTAGGTGAATTGGTCTATCCTGATCCATTCGCCCTTGCTACACTCCCTTACCCTACACCCATTCCCACCCACCCCTGCTTTCCTTAGCTTTATACTTGTTTTTATTCAAACCACACTGCTTCACAGGTCCCAACTTCCTCCTCCCCGCCAAGCTTAGCTTACTTCCTCTATTTCTGTAAGCCTACTGCCTCATCTTGACACAACCCACTCTGCCCATTTCACCTCCTTCTGAGTATAACCACTACTTCCTCCTTTCTACTACCATGTCTACACCTACCTTTACATTTTCTATTGAGATTCTCCCACCTTTATTACTTTCACATTCACCTTTTTACTTTTACCACTTCTCTTTCTGCCCATAACCTAACATTATAATCATGTTACTACTTCTCCTAAACACCTTCTGCCTTCTTACTCTTGCTACCATCACTTCCTATCACTGCCCTCTAACTACCATCTATTCATCACCAACACTCTCCTGTACACATACTGATCTAAAGATCTCAGGTAATATCACTATTGCACTCTCACTCTTTATTTACCATGACACTACCCTGCACAAATTTAAATTAATCCAACTCTCCTATCCCTCTACTAAGATCAAACCTAAATATCACTTTATCTACCTCAACTGAAGTTTACTTAATCAATCCTTGGTAAACTTACTTTATTCTGATGATACACATCCCAACCCTGGCCCATTCCCAAGCTCTTCACCTCACATCCTTACCAATCCTATCCACAATTCATTTGTATCCATAAACCCTCTCCCATCTTCTCCCCTGTTAGCCCTATATACAAAATATCCCTCCCACTACCTCCATACACCCATCTTTTCTATCACTCAATGTACAAAGTATAGCAAATAAAATCACTTCTCTCCAATCCTGGATCTCTCTCCACTCCCCCAATATCCTCACCCTTTCAGAAACCTGGCTTTAACCTCACATACCTGATACCAAAATCCTACCCCCTGGCTACAATATCATCCATCTGGACAGGCTTAACAAAAAAGGTGAAGGTGTAAGTATTTTATACACTGATCAACTTTTCCTCTATCCTTTTCCCATCACTCCTCCTAGCTTCACCCAGGTGAAATCCTCATTGCAAACTGTAAACTAAACAACCATAAACAACTGACCATCACAGCCATCTACATTCCACCTGGTAACAATATCCCCATTCTTAAACATTTTCTGTCCTGCATCTCAGAAACAATCCCTTATGAAACCATTATCCTAAGTGATATCAACATAGACTAGAATGCAATAACCTCCTACTCTCCAAATTGTAGCATTTTCTTTATGGTTTCTCCCAACTAATTTCTTCCACCACTTGTCTGAATAAACACACTAATACTGGCACTACACTTGACTGGATACTCACCTCTAACCCAAACCTCTACCACAATTCCACCACTCTGCCTGATACCCTTACTGACCACCTTCCCACATTCATTCAAAGACACTCCCCCCAACTGAAGAGAGCCTACCAATACAAGAACTGTCATAACCTCACTAACTTTTACCCTGATATGTTTAATAATCTGCTATCCTCTATAAACTGGTCCTTCCTCCATTAACTCTCACTTGATGATGCTGTCGACAATTTTAACATCTTTCTCAACACTCTGAACTCCCTGGTCCCCACCAGAAAAATTAGAATTAAATCTAACTTTGCTCAATGGTTAACACAACCCACTCAAACCCTTATGTTCAAAAGAGACAGTTCCTGAAAAAACTGGGAAAAAATCTCCTACTCTCCTCCAAACTTACAGGGAACTTTCTAATCTTACCAAGAAGCAGGCTGACCAAGATAAAAAAAAATATTTTTATCAAAAGCCACTAAATAATCCCCACTCCAACCCTAGAAAAATTTTGGCATACCATCAACAACCTCTTACATCCTGGCAGTCCTTCTTCTCTCAACCCCTGTCCCAATAGCTCCACCTCGGGTACAGCCACCTTTCTAAATTCCTTTTTCATTGACTCTATTCAAAATTTGACAAAAAAAGACAATACCACCCACCCCACTACAATTCCACTCTTTCTTCCCACACTCCCCCGTTTTTTTCTTAAAACCTCTCCTACTGCTTATATCAGACCACTTCTCAGCAAACTTAAACTATACACTCCTTCCACTGATAATCTACCTCCACTTTTCCTCAAACTTGTTGTTAAATTTATTGCCTATCCAGACTCTATTTTAATCAATAGACCTGTCCAAGAATGTACAGTTCCTGAAATCTAGAAGAAATTTTGTCTTACCACTGCAAAAAGGTGGTAACTCTTCTGACCCCACTAATTTCAGACCTATCACAATACTATCCCTCCTATCAGAAATACTGGAAACATGCATTCATAAACAGCTCCTTGATCATATTATACAGGAATGTCAGCTTGGAGTATAATTAAGGTAAAAGAGTGAAGGATAAGAAGATTAAGTTTGTTTGTTAGTTTGAGGCATATGGGCATTAGGGGTGTAGCATAGTGGGCGCATAAGTGTTTGAGAGGTGAGAGGAGAGAGGGTGAATGGTTGAAGAGCTCTAAGCTTATGTTACTCTGAGTGGCAATGAGAGTGGAGGGTTGAGTGTAGGGGTGCATGTGATTGGAAGTGTTTGACATGAAGTGAGTGGAGGGAGTTGGAGCTGTAGAGGTGAGATATAGAAAGTGGTGAAGCAAGGTATAGGTGAGAATGGTGTAGAGGTAGTGCATGGTAGTTGAGAGGTTGGGGGATGGGAGGGTAATTGGAGAAAGAGAGGGGAGGAGTTGGCAGCTAGGTAGTGCAGGGGGTTCTGAGAAGGTGGTGAGGATTGGATGGCGTGTGGTCAGGCTAGGTATAAATCAAATGAAAGTGGGGTGGGTGGGAATGGGCGTAGGGTAGGGGAGCAAGGTGAGTCCGACTGCAGAGTTTTTGAGATTTACTTATACCTATTCACATTATAAAATAATTTATTTAGATGTTGAGATTTTCAAGGACTGTCAGTCATGCAAATTTCTTTCATCCTCTTACAGAAAGCTGGCTTACTCAAATTCCTTTTTATATTTCTCTAGCTGTCATCCATATTTTCAGAAACAATCCTTGCTAAAGGGATAAATGGTCCATTTGGTACAAATGATGTTCAAGGATGTAGATTTCTTTTTCAGGAAATAGATGTGTTGAAGAATATACTCTTGATGAGAGGGTATCCTAATACCTTTATAGACATAACTGCTGTTGAAGTAGTTTAGAAGAGGAACTCAGGGATGTATTTGTCATTGTGGGAGAACAGGGACATCCTACATTAAAATAGAGTTTCATACTTAGAACACTTGAGCCCTGACAGGACTTTATCTCTTACTTATAGTATTGTTTGTAACTATATTTGGGACACTATTAACAATGCTTAGGATATTCTTACCATTTCCAGGGACTTTAGTAAGACTGTGTGGAGTACCCAAAAAGTGATTTTTAGGAACGGGAATAATAGAAAAAATGTTGGAGGGTCCCAAACTTGCTTCAACACTTAGGAATAAAAGAAATCATTGCTACAAGTGTAATACGTCTGCCCAATATGAGTATATTTTAGGACACATTTGTTATTGCAAATTTCCCAGCTCTAGTCATGAAATGTTAAGCCCGTTGTTGTGCTACCAAGAAGCCAGTATATATTGAATTTTGCAAGGAATGCAATGCTTTTTATATAAAAAAAGTAAACATAGTTTGAGGGAATGTATATATGAACATAATTTTGATATTTTGAAGAAAAAACTAACAATGTTCTTGCTAGACAGCATTTTAGAATTTTTTAATCATTCTTCTTTTTCTGTTTTGGAAAGATACAGGGTGACCCATGGGGCAGTACTTGGGAGGAGTTTTAGAGGTCAGAGCACTATGGTGGCAATTAAGGTTTAATGCTGATTTCCACCACATTTAAATGTCACTCTTTCCTTTGCAGGTCTGTTGAAATTAAAACATTTAAAAACACAATCCCTGTCATTCTATTTTTGCTTTTATGCTGGAATTAAAACATCTTATATACTAACTTACTGTGAATGTATTCAATGAATTGAATGAACTTTTGACATGTGACCTAGCTGATGTTATTTAATGAGATTCTTATGGAAGTGTTTTAGTTCTGAGGAAGTCTTTGATTTGAAATGGATGAAAGCACTTAACTTTTATTGTTTTTATGCTTCAATAAAGTGATAGCTGTAAGCCACTTGATTCCTTAGGTTCATAGATAGGTTCATAGATTAGTACTAGGCTAACCGCCATCATAAGCCATTTTAAGCCTAACCAATTATCCCCTGTGAGATTCAAACCCTGTACCTTGTGTTTGTAAGGCAAACAACTTAACCATTAGGCCACCCTCCGAATCTTGGACAGCTTTCACAAATTTTAAGTTTGTTTTACACATCCTGGCCTGCTTTATTATGTTTGCAAACATTTACATTTGTTCATCCATTCAACAGATATGTACAGTATTCATAACTATACAAATGTCTTAAAATGGAATGCCATCAACAAATCTATTTTGCAGCCAAATGAAGATCACATCTGCTCAAACAAAAGTCACACTGATATTTGAGATCTGTCTACTATGGTTACAGGGATATTAATACTTGCTTGCATAATTATAAGTATATGTATATATTATCTGATTACTTGCTAAATATAAAATTATGTCTGGATAATATATTAATATCACCATTGTAAAAAGGAGTATATACTGAATAACTTTCATATTTTATCTTTTATTGTTTTTGAGATATATGCATTTGTTTACAGCTAGATAGAAAAAGTGAATTCTCTTAATTTTAGCTCAGAAGGCTGTCCATGCAGGAACTTTTCAGGTATCAGCGGTGTGAAATTCCACTCGTGACAATTGTGAAAGTGTTAAGCTGTGAAGAGAAATTTTTGAGTTTTCTTTTCCTGATCCTTAAATGGTCACCAACAGTAGAGTCTTACCAGTATTTATTATCTCACCCTCTCCTTTATGTTCTTACCATCATTATTAGATGCATCCCTGTTCCTACACCTGATTCTTCATCATGTGGCTATCCTGTAAGGTCCTACTCAGGAGGTTTTACAATGTCTGAAAACCTTGGTTAGCATTACTAGTAACACTATCAGTTCTTAAACCTTCATCACCAATGTCAAGATTTTTAGTGCCTGGTTCCTGTCTCACAACAATAACAGAATCACCCATATTCCTCTTTGTAGTACAATCAAACCAAAAATGACCAATGTCACCACATACCCTACATTACTTCTGACAGTTACTCATGATGTGCCCCTTCTGCCCACACAAGTTACATGTAACATTATCAAAAGCATTAATCAACTATCACTTCTGCAAAAGTAAAAAGGCTTTGGATGACCTGCATAGCACAATGTCCTATGGACACCAGAAACAAAATCAACACTACGAATATGTTGAAATCACCATTCATTACCTTTAAGGATATATCAAACTGCCAACTACCATATCATATACCTCAATTATTTTTCAATTTCTGTGCTTGTCTGATTTCCACACAAACAGTAAACAAGAAATTGCAAACATCACATGCTTCAATTTCATCTGTTTGAAATTACAATGTTAGTGTCTTATGAAGTCTGTTCCCCACCCTGAAAATATATATTCATTCCAAAGATATACTTATTTTTATCTTTACAAATAGTTAATAATTGGCAATTACATTCAGTGATTTAGTAGTAGTAGTAAATATGTGTTAAACATCTAAGATTTTAAACTGAAAATGTAGAAGGAATAATGAAAGTGACCCAAACAAAATCTCTCTTTATTGAACAGTTCTTTTTGTCCATATCTTGGCCATTACTCAACATGTTTTATAGGTTCATAGGTAGGTACTAGACTATTGGCCCTAGGGTCTATACAAGCCTAGCCAAAAAAGGTACCCTGGCTTTCACCACCCAAGAAAATTATTTTCCTGTGCCCCTGTCAAGCAGAACCACAGAAGTGATCCCCAGGGTGAATTTCCTATTACCCATCCAATCATCAAGATTTTTCTTGAGGAGTGCTAATGAGGAGATCTGTTTGCCATAAATAGGTAGTCTGTTCCAGAGTATGGGAAGTCTCTGGGACAGAAATCTATCCCACCAGCATGTTCTATTTATTGTGGTGACAAGGTTTAGGTCCCTAGAGCATGTAGCTCGGAGGGATTGGGATTTCTTTAAGTGGAGCATGTCCAACATCTCTGAGTTTAACATAGCTTTGTATGTTAGGCAGAGATCACCTCTGAGTAGGTGATATGCGATGGAGTAAAGCTGGAGTTTTTTGAGACGGTTAGCGTAAGGCATCTGTTTGAGGCCAGTAATCCTCTTTGTGAGGTATTTTTATGGCCTTTCCAGTTGTTGTAGATATCTTGTGAGGTACATACCAAAAGAGGCGTTGCACTCTATAATGGATCTAATGAGTGATGAGTAGAGGGGAACAATGACCTCTTTTTTCTGGATGAGAAACCTTTTGTGAAGAGGTGTGCCATGTAGAAGGATTTCCTGACCAATGTGGCAATGTGATTATCAAAGGAGAGACTACTGTTCACCTGTGTCCCAAGGTCTCTTATAACACTTTTGGTGTTAAGTGGACTACCACCAATGTGGTAGTTCATGGGTACAGAGCTTTTACCAAAGGGGATGACAATGCATTTTTGGCATTGAGCTTGAGACCATTGTTTTGACACCAGGCATCTGACTCAGTGAGGCCCTTTTGTAGGATGTCCACATCATTAGGAATTTCAATTATGACTCCTAGTTTGCAGTCATCTGTGAATTTAGTTAGCCAAAGACCTTCTGTGTTAGCCTGTACTTCAGAGAAGTAGATACCAAACAGGAGAGGACCCAGTACTGAACCCTGTGGTACTCCACTTGTCACTGGTTTGAAGTCTGATTTGGAGTCTGCTACTTTCACAGTGTGGGTTCTGTCAGTAAGCCAGTTGGCAACCCATCTTGTGACATGGGGATTTATACCTAGTTTAGTGAGTTTATCTATAATTCCCGAGTGGGGGATGGTGTTGAATGCCTTGGCGAGATCTAAATAGTCTGTGTGAACCACCTTACCCTTATCTATGGCTTTGGTGAACTTCAAAGAAGTCTATCGGGTTTAGGAGACATGATCTGCCTTTTACAAACCCAAACTGTGTAGGGTCCAGAGTTTGGAGATCTCCAATATCTTTGTTTATGAGTTTCATGATGATACGTTCCATAGCCTTGCAGACCAGGCTCGTCAGGCTAATGGAGCGGTAGTTCCCAGGGTCTGTTGTGGCCCTCCCTTTGTGGAGTTGGATAACTGTCGCGGTGCACCATTCAATGGGCACAAAGCCTGAGGTGAGGCTATGATTGAACATGGTACTTAGGTGGGGTGCCAGTTCATTCTGTAGTTCGTGTCGAAGGCAGCCTGGGATGTTGTCAGGTCCCAATGATGCTGTGTTCTTGGCTTTGGAGAGTGAGGTTTTTACCTGTGCAGCAGTGATTACAGGAATTTTGCATTCTTCTGGTATAAAGATGGGCCCTTTAGGGGGTGAGAGGGGGTAAAGTTAGCACTGAACCCATCTGCCAGGATGTTGGCAATATCAGTTGGTTCTCTACATTTAGTGTAATTGTGCTATAACTCAGAGCAGATCTGAGTGTTGCCATTGAGATTCTTGACATAGCTATAGAATGCTTTGTGGTTGTCTTTAGAATCAGGGGTGATTTTTTTTTCATAACTAGCTTTGGAGGATTTTATGAGGGATCTCAGCTTCTTATGGAGGTTGACCAGGGAGTTTCTCCAATCGTGGGATTTTGCTCTTTTTTGCAACAGTTTCTTTCTTCTGTTGTAGAGTTTGCTTATGGCAGAAGACCGCCAGACTGGCTTCCTTTTTTTGGAGGATAGCATCTTGGTTCTGTTAGGGATAGCACGATCCATGCACTCATGTAAGTGCTTATAAAGTGCATTTGCATAGGATTCAGCAGTCGTACCTCTATTGTCCATCTGCATGGGTGTCGGGAAGTTTGCCACTTCTGTCTTAAGAAGCGTGAAGTTGGCTTTGGAGACATTTTTTACAGTTGTTTTCCTAATGCGGGGTGGGAGCGGGATGTGGATGTCTAGGGTGATTAGCTTGTGGTCAGATCTGACCAACGAGGAGCTGACCTCTGGTGTGGAACACCGGTCACCCATGTTGGTGATGACCAGGTCTAGGATACTGCTGCCCCTGGTGGGGGTGTGGATAAGTTGATCCAAGATGTTGGAATTGATGATTTCCAGAAAACGTTGCGCAAAAGAGTTGGTACTTGAGTAGTTTTCCCAGTTAATGGTAGGGTAGTTGAAATCACCGATTATTAGAGTGTTGGGCTGTACCTTAATATTTTCCAGTGTATCAAGAAAAGAGGAGTGTGAATTCTGGGGCATGGTGGGGGGTCTGTAGCAAGCTACAATCTGGATTGCGGTTTTTCCCAGAGTTAGTTGAACTTGGATAATCTCGGATGCATTATGCTGAGCAACTAGCTTGTAGATGTGGATATCCTTAATGAATATGGACACGCCTCCACCTTTAGTGTTTCAGTCCAGGTATGGTGGCCGAAAGGTGTGGTATGAATTATAGCTTGGTAATGCAGGGGTGCTCTCTGGACCTTTAAACCAGGTCTCTGTCACTGCACAGATGTCAATGTTCTCCATTTTAAGGAGTGCCTCGAGTGAGTGCATTTTGAGGTTTAGACTTTTAGCATTGAGTAGCATTACCCTCAAATTTTGCTTGCTTGTACCTGTTATGGTGTTGAATTTGTCATTTGAACCTTGCTTAAAAAAGGCACTATAGGGGTGGCAAGAGACTTTGCCAGTATCCAGAATCCCAAGGGCGACAGGTGCAGGCCATCTCTGACAAAGCAGCGTGGTCTGTCGATCATGTCATCCCAGGCAGACAGATACTGGATTCCCTTAGAATGACACCAGAAGATTAGCCAACTGTTAAAGTCAATCATTTTGTCCTTGTACTGTGGTATCATTCTGGGTGATGGCAGGATGCTACTCAGGGCTAGGGTCATACCTGCCTGGGCTACAAGATTGGAGAGCTCCTCCATGTCTCTTTTCATGTAGTCCAGGGAGGTATGTCTCAGGTCATTCACACCAACATGGACAATGACAGAGTCATATTTGTACTTGTTGTGGAGTAACCTGAGTGCATGCATTATGTGGCGGATCCTGGCACCTGACAGGCAGCTGACTGTAACTTTTTCCTTGTTTAACTGTGTGAGTGGAACATCAGTGTGCCTGACTATAGAGTCACCTATGACTAGAGTGTTGGGTACGTTATGCCTTATGGGCTGTAGTTGAGTGGCACACTGAGTATGTGGGCTATGTGTCATTTGGGTTGTGTTGAGGGGGGTGGAGGTTGCTTGCATTTCTGCTTTGGAGGTCTCTGTTGTTTGAGCAGATTTGTACTGAGAGCTTCCACGAATGTAGGTGTGTGTTTTGTGCTTCTGTGTGTGTGTTTTGGTGGTGTAGGTTTTGAGGGACTATGTGATGAGTGTGGTGCGGTGCAAGTGTTTACCTTCTCCTCTTGACTGTCTAGTCCAGTCTTTGGTGAAGAGAGCTTTGCTTCCAGTTTGGCTATATAAGTGCATGCCTCACAGGTCGTAGTGTTGGGTGGTAGGAGGAGAGGGTTGTCTGTGTATATGAGGCAATTGCTGCATTGTCCCACGATGCCCAGATTCATCAGGTAGACAGGAGAAAACACCGGGAGCTGACCTTTAGACATGCCTGAATAGGTGCTTATTTATTAAGTACTAAAAACTGTTTTCCTCTAGACAAGTGAGGAAAGTTGAGTGCTGTAGTAATTTGTAACTTATTTAGTGCTTACAGTGAGTTCTGAACAAGTGCTGAGCTCAAAGAAACAGATTTGAGTGCTAAAACTAAAAAGCTGGCTAGTTGCAAGGGAAAATTTGAAGAACAGACTTTATGGCGCCAGGAACAACTTAATCCCTGTTAAGTGTGTGTGTGGGGGGGGGGGCTTAGGAGCTCACAAACTGTCCTGGACACAGCAAATCCATATCTGGACAAGACCTGCCACAGGTAAAGTGGAAAGCAAGCTTAGAATTTTTTTTTTCAGTAAAAGTGGAAATGGAGAAAGCTGGAACAGAAGTTAATTCAACATTAAGAATCTTCACAAATGTTCTCTATTAGATTGAATGAACTAATGACACTAGACTGGGAGGGGTGTCACAGATCAAATATACAGTATGGGTGGGCAACTGCAAAGCCACCAAGTATAAGAACACACCACACTCGGGAAAGTGGGTGGGAAAAATCACAGTTCCTAGCTGTAGCCAGTAAATGAAAGTTTTAAAACAGATCAAGGAGCAAGCAGACTCTAGGAGCATGCAGACTCTACAAAATGCTTTTAACTGTAAACAGTCAATTATAGTAATGCACACTATTACAGTTCCTAGCTGTAGAACACAGATACCTCAAAAAATCAAAAATGCACAAAAAAGCTTGGATAGAGCACTCACAAACAGAAAATACAACTCTCAGTATTAAAAAGCAGTTTACAGTTAAGTAATTCAGTAAACCTGCAATTAGAGTAATGAAACAGTATCTAGCAATGACAAATACAGTTAAAACAGTATAAAACAGTACATAAATGCAGTGAAACAATAAAAAAGCTTTATAACAGTGCAAAATGTAGTAGATCAACTGTATAGCACAATTATAAGCATTTCAGAAGTGAAGTTCAGTGAAATAAGTGTAAGAAATAACTTATCCTGCTCTTGGAATCTTAAGGAATTTCCACTTAGGTTCAGTAATGAAATACAATCCACAGCCTGAGCAATACAAGTAGAACCTTTATAAGACACAGGGTTTATATAGCAGTAAGAATGGATGAGTTGGAAGATCAGATTACTATTCAGCCCCTGCTATTACCCAATCACTAGTACTACAGAAGGTCAGGAGGCCTTGTTACTCTCAATAATAATGAAGACAATCAGCAGAAAATGGCTGCCAGAAACACAGGAAACACAAACAAAGCTACCAGCCTAGGTAAATTTTAGGAAAATATTTGTTTATTTGTTTATGTGAACCCCCAAATGGCTGCAGCATAAGCTTTAGACCATTTAAAGTACATAGTCACAACAAGAGCAGTTACCTCATCATCAGACTTGTCTTTAAGCAGTCTATCAGAAATATCCACCCACAACACCTCAGCATGTTTGTTCAGATCATCTGCATTCAGTAATTGAGTTGATCATCTTTCAAACCGCCATCAAAAGCATAGTTTTATGAATATTTTCAGCTTCCTGCAAATCCAACTGTGAACAGTCAGCTAAACACTATGTAGTTATACATCCAATTTTCAGTGTTTGATCAGCAGCACAATTTTAACAATGTCTTGCTGTAAATCATAAAAAAGGAAGAGTTATCCCCAGAAGGTACATCTACAGCACAGTGTTTGCCACTATGAGCCTCCTCCATAATGTTGCTCCTCCCAGCTACTTTTGTGCTAGTGATCCTAGAGGAGCATATATGCCTTAAAGCACAGTAAGGGAAGTTCCCCCACGCCCTGGCCAACTTTCCCCTTGTGGTATAAATACCACCTCAGGTCTCCACTGAAGAGAGGAAATTACTCTATTGAGACTAACCCAATCAAAGAAGGATAAATAAATAAATAAATTTAATCCAGGCTCAGGCTGAAATCTATCTGGAGGGGGCCATTACTTACGTGAGCAAGAGCCTGCTTTTAGTGCCTCCCCACCTACACTCTTGTATCACCTAACAGCCTCAGAATCATGTAATCCCTACCAATTCTAAACATGTTATTTTTACCCACCACCCCCCGAACTGGATCATAAAGGAGACTTTTCATTCAAATATATCCATAATCAGGAGTGCCTCATTCCAACTACTGAGTAAGCCTCATGTACTCCCCAGACATGGGCTTTCAAAAGGAGGCTTAGCCTTCTAGGCTATGAGGGCAGCACCCCCCCCCTTCCTTCCTTTCAGCAACCTACATCATTCTTGTTTTAAATAAACTTTTATTTCCAATACAATATATACAAAGAGAGAAAGAATACAAAGGATACAACCATCAAAGAATCAAATGACAACTTATTATAAATCAGTAACAAACTCAATCAAATGATTTACACACTGTAATTAATGATTCTAATGTATCATAACAAAAAACTGTTAGAATTATTATAATCATGCAATTTTACTATTTTTTCAATTTTGCATAGCATTGTAGGAGTAACTAAAAATTCATAAAAGGGGCATCTTTTGATTCCCATTTTCTTATTACTGTTCTAGTAACAGTAAGTAAGCTCTGGACCATTTTAATTGGTTTGGATTATTAACATAAGGGACATGTACATTTAATAATAATGTTGGTTTTGAAATTATACAATTGAAAGACCATAGACCAATGAAGAAATCAGTCACATCTTTCCAAAAAAATTCAAGCTCTTTTTATTCTATAAATACATGTATCCAGTCTACTCTGTCTAATTGCATCTCCAGCATTTTGACATACAACACTTTGTAAACTTAGAAACTTTACATCCTGTAATGAATATTTTAGGCAAATATTTTCATGCAAATATTTTCCAATGTAAACTAAAATTTAACATATTTAAATAACATTTTACCTGTTTATTTTAACGTAACACTATCTAAAGAGTAAAGAAATTTACAAAATATTCTGATTGCCAATTCTATTGCTATTTAATACAATAATTTGTATAGTTTTGAAAGATAGTTCTTTACATATGATTCTTTTAAGAACTTAAATTATAGCATATATATATATTGCTATTCTTTTCTTATTTATGCATCATGAAGTAGGTAATAAATATAATGACTTCTTAAGTATGAATTAAAACATGAGTCATCTAAATCCTACTCTTATATATTTGCGATGTTAAAACTGGAAGGCTTTCATCATGACAATACACCCACAATACAATATTTCTATTCTTAAGCATTTCAGTTTTACTAAGATCTTGACTTTCATATAGTCCATAAGAAAAAAAGCAAAAGTAGATATTGCACATTTCCATTTTTAAGTGTTGGAATTCTAGACGTAAAATTTCTAAACCCGTTTAGTATCAAGCTGATATATATTGAGTTAATCTTTTAAATTAGTTTAGTTGAGTTAGTTGTTTTAATTAGCCATATGAAGTTGTTATTAGTTATTTCAAATTTGATTTGTTTTATTCTCTTGATTTCCTTGAATAGTTTTCCATTTCTTATAATTTGGGTTTTACCAGCGCAAACGTACGGTAAACACTGCAGTGGAGGAGTAGGATTGTAACTCTGCAAACTTAATTTTTTTATTTTCCCACAGTATGATATGATTTTTATATGGAGTTCTACGTTTGCTAGGATGCCATAAGAAGGAAACTCACATCATTTCTAACTTTTCCATTAAGATTTTATTACGTTGGAGAGAGTTGATTGAAAAACATAAATTATTTTGGGAAGAATAAGCTTTATAAGAACTAATCTTTTCTCATAAGAGAAATGAGCTGTATTCCAGACATTTATTATCGATTTTATATCATCCATCATTTTTTGAAAACTGGAATTAATGAATTGAATAATATCAGGTTTTATTATACTATCAAATATTTAAATTCCTTACTGTCCCATTTACAATTAAACTTCTTCTTTTAACGGATTTATCTATTTATTAAGTACTGTTATCTCAGTTTTATCTTCATTAAATTTCATTTGTGTTAGATCAGTAAATACGTTAACTTCATTAATTCACCAAAAGATTTATAAATGTTGCCCAGTGATAAAATATCAACAGTTTTATAATTCTCAGTTATACTAAAACCTTCCATAGTATAATTATGTCTATTACTATTAGCTAATTGTTCAACTGCTAACACACATGAGAGGGAGGGTTGTGGGCACTACCACCAGTATTAATTTACAGTGCCCCATCCACTTATCAGGTTCCTCTTGAACAGAGTCATAGAGGTGCTCTGTTTCACATGAATTGGTAGCCTGTTCCAAAGATGAGACAGTCGCTGGAAGATAAATCTGTGCAAAAGTTCTTAGTAACTGGCTAGCTGATAATATATTGTTGTAATAGTCATAGATTGTGAGTCAATATATTTCATTCAGTGTTCATATATTTATTGTATGCAAGCATGTCTTGACAAAATATTTTTATCTGTAAATATTTTTGATAAAATGTGTTAATTTTAGCAAAATCCTATGTTCTATATCAGACCATCATAATCTATGTATGAATGTTACAGTGGATAATAGAAATTATCAACTAATTCATAGCATACCAGGATATTGGTCTCAAAGGAAAGATTTCAAAGACTATCTTAAAACTAATAAAGAAGTTTCTTAATTTTAGTGATAAAGATGATATAAACAAAGTTACACTTTGGGACTCACTTAAGATGCATATTAGTGATAAAGTGAAGAGATGGTCAAATAAAATTAAGGACAAGAAAAAAAATTCATATTCAAGAGAAGCTTTATAACTCAATATTAGAATGACAGAAAAAATAAATAGGTGATGCAGATACTATGAAGAACTTATATAAACAATATCAAAAAATATTAGAACATCAAACCAAAATACAAAAACATAGAATTCAAAGTTTTGCCATGACACCAAAAATATGCTCAGATTTAAAAATAAAAGTAAAACACTGAGTAAAAAGGCTATTAAGTGCGTTATAATCCCATTAACTAAAACATCAGCTATTGACTAAATCCTTGCCCATATAAATCTTCAGGCATCAAGCCCATTTTGTATGTTTCAAGCATTCTTTAATTCAAAGAGCTTAAAACACATTTTGTATGTGTTTCAAAAACAGCAAAAAAATAAAAGAGAAAACACATTTTATACATCCACACACCGCAACTTCATTTCATTATACATTATGCTATCATATTACTTTAATGTGAAACCATTTTGAAATAGTAATAATTATGAACAATTAAAAACACTAAATTAATTTTACAATAGATATTAAAAAGTTAATTATATTTCTATAAATATTTTGTTTGCAAATATTTTATTTAAATAACTTAATGAAATGTGTATTTATTTAGTAATGCTTACATTGCTTTCTTCTTCTAATTCAGTTGCCTAGATTACTTTATATTTAACTTTATATTTAACTTATTTTGTGGATTACTTTGCTGGAGATTGTTAGCTATGCATTACAAAGAGTATAAGAGAATGAGAGATTCTTGTTAAGTTCAGATGTTATAATTATGGAAAAATATATGTCTCTATTAATTACTCATTTAATTTTTAGTTTCCTGATTTCTGAAGTTGTCTAACATGTGTTGACATCAGTTTGCCTTTTAAGAGATGCACTGCCCAATTCCATGTCCTCAGAAGGCGTTAATATCCTATTTTTCAGGAAAATGTCACATTCCTCTTCTGGGGGTACTGAACATCTTAATACCATCTAACTTTTATTTTTGCAGGGAAGAGTGCTGTTGCTTTAAGACAAGCAATCTTTTCTTTTCTTTATAACCTTTGTAGAATAGTCATTATCAAGTCAAGTGATATTTTCTTCTATTTTATAGGAGGATTTGATCAAGCAGTTTTTAGTATGAAGTCTTTTTCCATACTTGACATAACTTTTACAAGAACTGAACAAGAACCATCATTTTCTTTTCTAGGAAAGGGAGGCATGGATCTATGAGCACTTTCTATAGCACTTCAGGTAAGTTCAAAGATTTATGTAACCAGGGTAAAAGGAAATTCATTATATTACCACCTTTGAACTTTTCTGTTATACACCTCAAGACTGGCTAAACAATACGACTCTCTTGAGCTACTCCAGGTCCAACTCCATCCATTCATCCTCAAATCCTTTTCTCATTCTTGCACATGGGGTTGGGGTGTCACTACAGTAACAATCATCTCGACCCAATGTTTACACTGCTGGGTGACTAGCCCTACTATAGTAGTTCATTCATAGCACCCACCTGCACAAGCACTCTCACCTGTGGCCAGTTTAGAGTGTCTAATCCACCTACTGCAAGTCTTTGGAATGTGGGAGGAAACCGGAGCACCCAGAGAAAACCATAACTGCAGGGAGGAAATACAAACTCCACAGAGAAGGCACCCCAGCTGAGAATCAAACTAGAGAACCTCTTAGTGTGAGGCGACAGTGCTAACCACTGCACCACCATGGCCAGCCCCCTCCAGGTCCAACTAATGACAGGCTAAACACCCTACCACATCACTGCTAGCTACAGGCCCCCCACCATGAACCATGAGAAACATGCCACCTACCCAGACTTGCTACAGTCATTCATTATACAGCTAAACACTTTGGTCAGGGGAGATTTCAACTATTCTTCCATCAATTGGTTGACATACATAAGCACAAAAATGCTTGCCATGAGGTTTCTGAACTTTGTCAATACAAAAGCCCTGGAACAGTTAGTCTGCATCCCCACAAGAGGCTGAAATGTTCTAGACTTAGTACTCATCAACATGGGGGGGGGGGTCACTGCACTACCCCCTGTGTGTTGCCCTCGCTGGTAAGGTCAGACCATAAATCTGTCTTGTTTGAAGAAATAAGCAGACCTGATACATCCACAGGAGCAAAAAAAGCTGAAAAATTTCTCCAAAACAAACTGTAGCCTACTAAGTGATCGTATACAAAGTTTCAAACCACTGCTAATACACCCAACAATGACTCCTATGCAGAAGAGTACACAAATGTCTTTATAACCACTTAAATAACCATAGAGACTTGGTTGTACCTAACTAGATCAAAACCAAGTCCTCCTGAAAAAACAAGCCACCCTGGTGAACCTCAAGTGTAAATAGGTTATATAATAAAAGGAAGAAATGGATATATAAGAAAAAGAGGGAACTTAGCAGAGGAAGATTACCCTCCACAGCTTGAACAAGCAAATTAGATATCCTGTAAAGTCCACTAAAGCTAGCTACAAGGCTAAATTAGATCTCTAGCTAAGGATAATGATAAGGCATTCTTTAGCGATGTCTGAAATCTAAAAGGGAATGCCCAACAATGTGCCGAATGTATAGTGGATGGTACCACTCATACTGAACCTGAAGAAAATGCCAATCTACTACCTGACAGATTTGGTACATGCTTCACCCCCTTTCTCCACCAGCCATACCCCAAAGCATACCTGACATCAGTCCTCTACCTAGTATTGCCAAAGAGCAGGTAGTATCTAAATTCTCGAAAGCCAAAAGCATGGACTCTATGGGACCAGATAACATCCCAGGCTGCTTACTAAAGAATCTAAAACAAGACCTAGTGGAACCACTTGGCACTCTCTTTAACCACAGCCTGAGAACTGGCTTTGTTACAGCAGAGTGGAGAAAGTACAGTTTTGTACACTTACCATAAATGTAGATGTTCGAGTGTATTCACTGTTGCAGTCATCACCTCTGAGTTATCCCTGCTGTGGTAGCCCTAGGCTGGCCCGAATACCAGAGTCAATGTTTTTCTACATCACCTGCTGTCACCTGTAGTCTGATGTTGATGCCATTACGTTAGTTTTTCTTGCCCTAACCCATCAGAAGCACAAGGAAATATGGCAAAGTGGTCCTGGTGGCTAAAAGCCACCATGGGAAACTTATGTCCCCCTAGGGAAAGAGAATTTAAGGGGGAAGGAGGGAGGGAAACCAGGACTGCAACAATGCAACAACGCAACAATGAATACACTCAAACATCTACATTTATGGTAAGTGTAGACAACTGTACTATGTTTTTCATGTTTCACTGTTGCAGTCATCACCTGTGGGAGGATTCCCTCCTGCAGAACTGAATAGGGAAACCCTGCCCTAGACTTAGAGAAAAGAGGTAGGTGGTAATGCTTTGTAAAGGTATGGACAGAGGTCCAGGTGGCAGCTTCCATGATGTCCCTGGTGCAAACTCCTATGAGGAATGCTGTGGAAGTGGAGACTGCCCTAGTCAAATGGGTACGAATAGACTTAGGGGGTGATTTCCCATGTAAGTCTGTAGTAGAAATGGATACAGTGTGATATCCATTTGGAAATGGTTTGCTTGGAAATGGGCTTCCCTTCTGCCCCTGAGACAAAGCCTAAAGCAGATGCCCTACGCTGACCACCTTAAAAAACTCCAGCTATACTCTGTCGCATATCGTCTACTCAGAGGCGATCTCTGCTTAACATACAAGGCCATGTCAAACCCAGAGCTGTTGGACATGCTACACTTAAATAAATCCCAATCCCTCAGAGCCACACGCTCCAGGGATCTAAACCTTGTCATCACAATAAACAAAACATGCTGGAGGGATAGGTTCCTGACCCAGAGACTCCCCAGACTCTGGAATAGATTGCCCATACATGTCAAGCAGTGTGCCTCTTTGGCCCTCTTCAAAAGGAACCTTGACGATTGGATGGGAGAAAGGAAATTCACCCCGGGGATCACGTCAGTCGCCCTGCTAGACATGGGTCCAGGGAAGTAAATAGTGTGGGAAGAAATAGCCAGGGAATTGTTATGGCTAGGCTTGTATAGGCCCTAGGGCTGATATCCTAGTACCAGCCTATGAACCAACCTATGAACAAGAAGCTGGTCTGTTTTTCTGAAGGGTTTAGTACAGTCCAGGTAGTATCTGAGTTGTTTGTGCACATCTAGTGAGTGCAGAATTCTTTCCCCCTTGTTTTGAGAGTTAGGAAAGAAGGTGAGTAGATGTATGGTCTGATTGAGGGTCACATCAGATACCACTTTGGACATATAGGAGGGGTTAGTCCTCAGAGAGACCCTGTCTGCAAGGAAAATGATGAAGGGCTCAACGGCCATGAGTGCCTGAAGTTCGGAAACCCTTCTGGCTGAGGTGATAGCTAGTAGGAAAGCAGACTTCCAGGAGAGGTGTCTCAATTCTGTTGAAGCAGCAGATTCAAATGGAGGTAAGGTTAGTTTTTCCTAAAACATAATTCAGGTCCTAGGCTGGCGTGGGTGGCCTTCTGAGAGGTCTGTTATTAGAAGCCCCTCTGAGGAATTGTTTAATCAAAGGATGTGAGGACAGGAGCTGGTCTGAATCGAAATGGGCTGAAATGGCTGCAGCAGAAATTTTAATAGAAGAGAAGGAGAGGCCACTATTGAGTAGCTCTGCTAGGTAGTCCAAGATAAGAGGGATGGGAAGGTTGTGGGGTATTGCCCCCTCTGGACTGGCTCCAGGAGCAGAATCTTTTCCATTGCCCTGCGTAAGACTTTCTGGTGCTGGGCCTTCTGGCCTCTGTGATAATATCTAGGACCTTCTGGCCTCTCTGATAATGTCTAGGACCTGTTTGCCTAACAGGGACCCCTTGTTTACTTTTAAAGTATTAGCCATGCTAACAGTCTGCAAGTCAGGGTGCAGCACCCCCCCCCCACCTGGGTCAAGAGGTCTGAGATCAGGGGAAGCTGCCTGTCTCGTAATGACAGATCCTGACACAGCTGCCCTGCTTGAGGCCTCTAGGGTGTCTTATCCACAGTGTAATGAGTGTTTGGCCACTTGACAAGTACAGTACAGTAAATCTGTTAACTCTTTAAAATTGGAAAGGTTGAAATCTTTTGTTTTAATAGTTTCAAAGTGTGTTGTTAATATCTTAATATATGAAACTGACAGTTGAGTGCTCTGATACCTACGCTTCCAGAGATGTATACTTTTTTACCCCATCTGTCTTGTCAGAAGGAACAGGACTCTTGGAACAACTAGTCTTAGTTACTTCCGGTCCCTGTGTAATGACCTCTGGCCCTGAAGCAGGATTTCTGTACAGGTATTTCTGAGAATATGGTGCTCTATAATACCTATCAGGTTTACTGGGAGCAGGAGGGAGGGCATCAGGGCCTAAGCTGGATTCATGGAAAACATCACCCACCACTTCTAAAATAGGATAGATGTCCAGGGGTCTGTGCTGGGGCAGGTCCGTCTTTTCTTAGACTGGGGGAAAGCCTGAGATTCCCATTGGAAATGTTCTCTGAGGGTGTGAAGGGTTTCCCCAAAGGAAAGGTCTTCTGGTGGGGAGGCAGAAGGAATGGATTCCTATGCATGTGAATCCTCATAAGCAGTCAGAGGTTGCTGTTTCTCTTTAAAATCTGAATATTCAGATTCCTCGGAATCCTGTTCTGTCATAATTTCTGGGGAAGGGTGTCTTTTCCTTTTAGAAGTTGTGGCATGACTACCCCCTGATAAGGGAAATGAGATCCTCCACCATTTTAAGCATTTGTGCTTGGGGTGGTGGAGCAGGAGCAAGATGGTGGCTAGAGGCAGATTTTCTAGGAGTGGCCTGGCTTCCAGGCCTAAGAGTATCAGTCGGTTTGAGAGAAATGGTAGCTGGATGAGAAGACGTCATTTTTTGTCTGGATTCAGATGAGCAACAGGTCTCCTCGAAGCTGGTACCTGCGTAATGGCTCCAGACCCAACAGAGGCAGATACAGCCAAAGGCTCGGAAGATGAAGAAGATTTCTGTGGCATACTGGACTCAGAAAGGGTCTGGGTAGAGGCCTGCATAGATATCAAAACAGACATCAGGGGCTGCGAAAGCACCTAATGAATTCTGGAGAACTGATGACCTGCTTAGCTGTAGAATCGTCGGAAGGCTTAGCCTTATGTGGTCTGTCTCTATATTTATCTATGTGTCTTTTTGGAATGTGCACAGATTGTTGGCTGATGGATGCCATTTCAGAATGCGAAGATGGAAGATGAAAATATCTGAATACAATAAGAGCTCTACGGCAAGTGGTTCTCAGATTAAAGAGGGCACAGAACTGGCAATGGGAGATGTCGTGGTCTGGGCCTAAACAAGTGACGCAGTATGAATGGAAGTCTTGGTGTGAGATCTGCTTTCCACAGGCAAGACAAGTGTTAGCTTTTTTGGACATAGGTTAGTGCAAGGAAAAAGGATCCCCAACTGGGTACTTAGCTTTAGACGTTTTCAGCTGAAATTCAAACTCTGGTAGCGACCAACCGGCCCACTTGTGAACTGCTTCTGCTACAGGCTCCATGGCAAGAAAGACTGATGTAATGGTGTTGGCTGCCTTGCTTTATAGCACTGATGACCTGACATCATACTACAGGGGACAACTGCCGATGCAGAAAAACATTGACTCTGGTAATGGGCCAGCCAAGGGCTACCACAGCAGGAATAACCCACAGGTGATGACTGCAACATTGAAACAGGAAGAACCTCAGCAATAGTAATCCCTTTGCACAAAGGGAGTCCATCAACCAACCCTGGGAACTACAGACCCATAAGCCTATCCAGCCCTATCTGCAAGGCCATGGAAACAATCATCATGGACCTTATCAACAAGGACACAGGCAACCTTCAAACTCTTAACCCAACCCAGCTTGGCTTTGTTAAGGTAGGTCATTTTTATTAAACCTCTGATGCACTTCTTCGAGAATGTCTGGATGAAAGCAAAATAGTACATACTGCCTATCTTGACTTGGCCAACACCTTCAACAGAATCCCCAACTTAGGTATCATTGCGAAACTCTCCCAGTTGGAGATTAAACCATACATCATTACATGGGTAGCCAACTGGCTCACCAGCAGAACGCATATCAACAAAGTTGGGAAGTCCACCTCTACCAGCAGACCCGTTGCCAGTGGTACACCACAGAGATCTGTGCTGGGCCCTCTGCTGTTTGGAATCTACTTCTCAGAAGTCCAGATGAAAGTAGATAGCCTGTGGCTTACCAAGTTCGCTGATGATTGCAAACTGGGTGCAATCATCGAGTCCCCCAATTATATTAACATATTACAAAAGTGGCTAACACAGACAAATGATTAGTACCAAAGCCATGGAGTAAAACTAAATACAAAAAAGTGCATTACTATCCCCTTTGGCAAAGAGGAAGTTCCTGCAAATCACAATATTAGCATCATCCCCCTAAGCTCAAACCCAGTGGGATGAGATTTAGGACCACACGTCGATAGCAACCTAAACTTCAATCATCATGTGTCGACAGTAGTAGGAACATTCTTCTACATTGTGCATCTCATAAGGGCATCAAATTCAAGACTAAGGATGTTGTAACTCCTGTGTACTCAACCCTAATCAGACCACTAATAGAGTACAATGCTCCCTTTTGCATGTACCTCACCAGATACAGAGGTTTCTCGCCAAGAAAATTCAGGGCCTCCAAAATATTTCCTACATGGAAAGACTGAAATCATCTCACTGTACTCTGTATACTACAGGCTGCTGAGAGACGACTTGGCCTTGGCCTACAGGGCAGTCTCTGACCTTGCCCTAATGGAAATGCTGCACATATGCAAATCAAATGGGACAAGAGTCAATTGCTCCAGGGACCTCAACCTAGCCTGTGACATTAGCAGTACATGCTGGAGAGACAGCTATATCTCACAGAGATTGCCAATTCTCTGGAATAAACTCCCAATTCATGTAAAGCAGTCCTCAATGACCATATTTAAGCACAACCTAGACAACTGGATGGGAGACCGTAAAGTCACTCTGGGGGTTGCACCTATGTACTGCATGGACAGAGGCAGTTGATGCTGATCATTGACTCACTCTGCAAATAATGACCATCTAACCATGGTCAATTAGGGGAACAGGGGTATAACATGGCCTTAGGGCTATTAGATTAGTACCTCCTAAGAATCTATGAACCTATATATTCTTATACTGTTTCTTCTATTTTCTAAATCATTTGCTTTTTTATTAAGCTAGGTGTTCTGTTTTAAAATGAATTCAGTATGTATTTAATTTCAGATGTTCTCCCCTCACGGCCATGTAAAGCTTCTTCCATTGCTGTGATTTGTTTACTCTCAGTTTTAATTAAATTTTCCATATGTTCCATTTGTTTTTACATTCCTTCTTGAATTTAAGTATTTTAGAGTCCAAACTATCTCTTTTAATAGATATATTTTGTAACAAAAACTGTATCTCTTTTTTCAGAAATGAAGAATTTTGTGTGCTTACTTTGAGCAACTCAGCTTCAGGTCTTAATCTCCCTGAAGTTAGGCTTTGTACCTATCCAGTATTTTCCCAGACTATCCAGAAGTCAGAATGATTCTCCAGTAATCCGGAAAGCAATGTATAAACCACGGTATTCTGTAGAAGTGTGGACAGAATGCTGGCGTTCGTTAAAAAGCAACCTCTGTTTTTTTTTTCCACAAAAGCATCACTAAAGGAATGCAGTGGATTCTGAGATACTCTACAAAATGGAAAATAATATTAATGCGATGGAGATTAGGAAGGTAAAAATGGACTAAAAGGGGCATTCTGCAATAATGATGTGTGCATTTATGTCATAAAATGTGCATGTACATGGGTAGAGATGGCTTGGGGCCTGGGCAGAGTAAAGGGTAAGTGCAGGGGGCAAAAAGTACAGTTGTGTACACGTACCATAAATGTAGATGTTCAAGTGTATTCACTGTTGCAGTCATTACAATTGGGTTATCCTGCTGGCAGGCTACCCTCAGTCGGCCCGAATTCCAAAGTCTAGGTCCGGTGTCGGTTGCTGTCGCCTCTTCCCTGACGTCAGTGCGTCAGGGGTATAAAAGATGCAGCCGACGCCATTTTCTTCAGTTTTTCTTGTTCCAGATGTCAGGTGCCCCCAAAAGGGTAGGCTAAAAATATTTCTAAAAAAACATTCCTGCACCAAAGTATATATTTTGCCTTCATCTACAAGCAAATACACCACATAGGTTGTATAGAATAGAGAAGTACAGATAAGTTCCAGCAAAGAAATGGGGGATGGCAGGTGGGTAACCTGGACTGCAACAGTGAATACACTCGAACATCTACATTTATGGTAAGTGTACACAACTGTACTATGTTCTTCGTGTTTCACTGTTGCAGTCATTACAATTGGGTTGAATCCCAAATCTAAGGTTGGGAGGCTGGAGTTAAATAGCATTAGGGGCGGCTATTAGGCCCTGCAGAACTGCCGTGGCAAAGCCTGCCCTGGATTTAGAGTAGAGTGGTAAGTGATAGTACTTTGTGAAGGTGTGCACTGAACTCTGAGTAGCAGCCTCTAAAATGTCTTTGGTTGGTACTCCACTGAGGAAGGCTGCTGAAGTGGCTGCTGCTCTGGTTGAGTGTGGCCTAATGCCCTTAGGTACTGGCTTGCCATGTTGAGAATAGCAGAAATGAACGCAGTGGCCTATCCACTTTGAAATAGTCTGCTTTGAGATAGCCTTTCCTTGTGATCCTGCAGCATATGCCACTAGTAATTGCTCTGTCTTTCTGAAAGCTTTGGTTCTGTTCAAATAAAAGCGTAGCTGTCTCTGTATGTCCAAAGAATTCTCTCCCCCTTATTCTGTGGGTTTGGATAAAAGGTAGGCAGATGAATAGTTTGGTTAAGGGTCACACTGGACACTACCTTAGGCATAAATGTCGGGTTTGTCCTCAGAGAAACCCTGCCTGGATAAAGAATTATAAAAGGTTCCACAGCCATGAGTGCCTGTAGCTCTGAGACTCGTCTTGCAGAAGTTATTGCTAGGAGCAGAGCTGTTTTCCAAGATAAAAACTTTATATCAGCTGCAGTGGCTGGCTCGAAAGGAGGCAGGGTGAGTTTTTCCAAGACATAATTGAGGTCCCATGCAGGTGTTGGTGATGATCTTGGAGGCCTTAAATTTTTGGCCCCTCTGATGTACTGCCTTAACAAAGGATGAGAAAAGATTGGTGGCTCTGTATTGTAGTGAGCCGAAATGGCAGAGGCATGAATTTTTATAGATGAGAAAGTTAGGCCTTTGTCCAGCATCTCAGTCAAGTATTGCAAAATCTGAGGAATGTTTGGAACAGCTGTGTCAATTCCTAGTGTCTGGTTCCAAGCACAGAATCTCTTCCATTTTCTAGCATAGGATTTTCTAGTACTAGGCCTCCTGGCCTCCAAAATGACATCCATCACCGCTTTAGTGAGAGGTGTGTTTTGTATGACTACATTATCTGCCATGCTGCCAGATTTAAGGTCTTGAGTTGGCTGTGCAGGATCTGATTGCTCTGCTGGGACAGTAGATGAGGTACTTGAGGTAAGGTCCAGGCTGGGCATTGAGACAAGTTCCTTAGGATTGGATACCAGTACTGGTGTGGCCAGTCTTGGGCAATCAGTATCATTTTTGGCTTCTCCTGTCTGACCTTTAGGAGTACCTTGGGGAGGAGAGGCAGAGGAGGAAAGGCATATACTGTTAAGTTTTTCCAGCTGAAAGATAGGGCATCCACTTTCCATGCTTGTCTGTGATAAGTCCTTGTGCAGAATCTCTTTAGTTGGCAGTTGTGAGGTGAGGCAAATAGATCTATGTCCGGGCATCCCCATTTCCTTGTTATCATGCTGAAAACTTGTGGATCCAATTTCCACTCGTGGGGATCCATGAGGTTTCTGCTTAGTTTGTCTGCCAGAGTATTTATCTTTCCTGGCAGGAATTGTGCCTGCAGATGTACTTGGTAAGTCAATGCTGTGTCCCACAGAGTCATGGCTAGTCTGCAAAGGAGGTAGGAATGAGTGCCTTCCTGCTTGTTTATGTACCACATGACCATGGTATTGTCTGTCATTATCAGTAGTTGCCCCAGATGAAGTATGTCTTTGAAGGCTGTCAGGGCATTTTGAACAGCTAGCATCTCTTTTTGATTGATATGTAGATGCATTTGGTTTGTGGACCATGTGCATTGAATACATCTTCCTGCCATGTGGGCTCCTCAGGCATAATCCGATGCATCTATTGTTAATGTCTGTGTGGCTGGGGGTAGAGTGAATGGCTGTCCCTTGTTCTGGTGAAAGGCCTTTGCCCACCATCGAAACTCCTGTTGCAGGCAGGGAATGAGAGTAACTATTGTTTCCAGGCTGTGGCAATGTTAAGTCTAAATACTTTTTAGGTACCATTGAAGTTTCCTCATATGCAGTCTTGCATATGTAATTAGTAGAATGCAGGATGCCATGAAGCCCAAAGCCTGCAGAATTTTTCTTGCAGATAACTGAGCCTTTGTTGCCAACAGTTTGAAATAGGTAGTCAGTTGCCTTTGTTTGTCTGGCGTGAGGTAAGCCATCTGGGCAGTTGTATTTAAGCTTGCACCCAGGAATATTATCTCTTGAGAGGGTACTAGTTTTGATTTCTGTTCATTGACTGTGTACTCTAGGCATGATATTAATCTCTTTACAAATGCCAGATGCTGTAGTAGAATGTCCTTGTTCTCTGCTTGAATGAGGCAGTCATCCAAGTAAGGATATATTTGTATTCCTCTTTGTCTGCAGTATGCAATTACTGGTGCCAGGCACTTTGTGAAGACCCTGGGCGCAGTAGATAAGCCAAAGGGCAGTGCAGAGAATTGGTAGTGCATTGAGCCAGCTTTGAATCTGAGGTATCTTCTGCATGTTTGTCTGATTGGGACATGCAGGTATGCCTCTTTTAGATCTAAAGTCACAAGCCAAGCCTTCTTGCCCAACATGGGCAGAAGCTGCTGTAGAGTCAACATTTTGAATTTTGGAATATCCAGATATGTGTTTAGAGTAGACAGGTCCAGTATAGGTCTCCAGGCTTTGTCTTTTCTGGGTACCAATAACAGTCTTGAATAGAATCCTTGACCCTGCTCTTGCTCTGGCACTTGTTGAATGGCCCTCATGTCCATGAGGGATGAAACTTGTTTTCGTGCCTCTGCCCATTGATGATTTGGCAGGTCTGGCATACCATTTGGCCTTGGAAGGGTGTGAAAGTGGAACCTGTAGCCTTGTGATACTATATTTAGAACCTATTTGTCCTGGGTGATCATGTGCCAGTTTTGTGAAAAAAAGTACTAGTCCTGTCCCCCCGTCCCCCAAAGGGGTTGCCAAAAGATAAGATGTACTTGGTAAGTACATCTGCAAAAATCACTTGCAGATCACTAAAGCCAATAACTCTGCTGGTGAAGCACTATTCTCTTGCGCCATAGCCAAATTATGGAACTCACTCCCACCCACAATTACCTCCGTACCATCATGCACCCACTTCAAAACTTTACTAAAAGCGCAACTAAAAACATGCTGGCTATGCCCTTGCAACTCCCACTCTAATATCATCCACCCCATCCAACCACTACCTTTCTTTCCACTCCACTAACTACCTTGATTATAGCAAGCTCAGATGCTCATAAGCCAGTACTTATTATACAGCACGAACTTCTTCTTCTTGTAACATTTGTTAATGTCTGGTAAATATGTTGTAAGTAATTGCTATGTAAATTGTTAATCACTATGTAATCCAATGTATATACTGTCTGTTTATTTTAACTGTGGAGCTTTTCTCCCCGGGCCTCCAATGAAAATGGACCTACGTCCAGTCGGACACTCCCGGTCAACAAATTTAAATAAAATAAATAAATAAAATAATAAAAATAAAATAAGTGCTTGGTGCTGGAAGGAGAAAGTCATTGAGACTGTTTCCTGTATGGCTGTGATTTTTCCTCTCCGCTCTTGGAGGTAGAAGCACCCCATTGTTTAGGCCTGTATGTGCCTTGGGGCTGTGATCTGCCTCTGGGGTGTCTGTATCTGCCTCTTTGCGGCCTATCGGACACTGGAAAGGGCCAATTCTTTGTAGGCCAGTTCCTGCTAAATCTGGTAGGCTGTACCTGCAAGAAATCCTTGACTGTCTGCATAGATTTAGATTAGTCCTCCATTTTCTTCAACACCTCTTCAGCTTTAACACCAGACAAAGTATCATGCTGTAATGGAGCATCTAATAGTTTTGCTTTAACATGATCAGGCAGATTCTGTTCTTTTAACCAAGCATGCCTCCTAATGACAGAACCTGTAACAGCGGCCCTGCAGGAGGCCTCTAGAGAATCAAAACCACATTGCAAAGTACGCTTTCCAACTTGTTCAGCTGCATGCAATAAATCCTGCATTTCTTTGTTGTCTGCACATTCTGAATTTGTTGACAATTTCTGTTTAAGCAATGACATAAGATATTGCTGATATTTAAGCATATGAAATTGGCAATTTAAGGCTCTTACAGCCAAGGTAGCAGAAGTATAAATCTTTTTACCCCATCTGTCTAGGGCCCTAGAATCCCTATCAGAGGGGATAGGGTTTTTTGCAGTAGAAGCCTTGACCCTTTTGGGACCCTGAGAGATGGTTTCTGGGTCAGCAGCAGGGTTTTATGAAGAAATTTATGTGAATCAGGAACCCTATAGTATCTGTCTGGCTTAACACAAGCTGGTGGTAAAGAGTCTGGAGATAGACTGGACTCTGAAAATACATCATCTACAATGTCCAAAACAGGCAGGATAGCAAGGGGCCTGTGCTGAGGCAATAAAAGGAAGTCTCTGAGCCTTTTCTTGGATTCTGAGTAATCTTGGCTCTCCCAGTGGAAATGCTCCCTCATAGTATGCATTGTCTCCCCAAAAGAATAATCCTCAGGAGGAGAGGCTGAAGGGATAATTTCTTCAGCATCAGAATCCTCATAGGGAGGAAGAGAATATTCCTGTTCAGAGGAGGAATCAGAGGAAATGGAAACCTGGTCTGAAGATTCGTAATCTAACTCTTGCCTAGGCCTCTTATCAGGAGAGGGATGGGAACCCCTGATCAAAGTAATTAGGTCTTCGGCCATTTTAAGCATCTGTTTTTTTAGGCATGGAGGCCTGTCCAGGAGACTGCTGTACTTGTTTCTTTGTCTTTAGAGTTGCTTTAGTCTTTGCCTTTGAAGCTGAAGTAGGTTTCACATATAACTGTGTAGGCCTGAAAACACCCTCAGAAGCCGAAGCCTGCTCAGCGGCTCTGGACCCATCTGAGGGAATAGTTTCCGAGTGTCCAATACCTTGTGTTTCCAGCGGCCTTGTCGGCTCCACTTGGGAGTTGGAAGCGGCCTGTGGCTCTGAGGTAGTAGGCATCAGGAGCTGCGAAAGCGCCTCACTGAGAACCGGCGAACCGGTGACAGGCCTAGCAGAAGCCTCGTCATCGGTTTTGGATCTCGGATGCCTGTCCTTTTGTTTTTCTTTGCGCTTTTTATAAACTCCGGTAGTTGGCTGTTCCGACGGCATTATATAATTAAATATTCTGCCAAAGCAATGGAATGCAAAATCGTACCGACGCTTAATAGTGCGTTGGCTAAATCTAGCACAAAACCAACAACTAGCAACATTATGGTCAGGGCCTAGGCAAGGAATACAGTAAGAATGAAAGTCCTTATGAGGTATTTGCTTCCCACAAGAAATACAATTGTTAACTTTTTCTGACATCGGTCTGGAGCAAGAAAAATGTTTCCCCAACAGGGTACTTAGCTGTAATGAAGACTTCGGATCTGAAAATCGAATTTGAAAAACTCAGGAATCGGCCGACCGGCACTTGCGAACTGCTTTTGCTTCAAGCACCACGCGGCAAGAAAGACTGAAGAAAATGGCATCGGCTGCATCCTTTATACCCCTGGCGCACTGACGTCAGGGAAGAGGCGACAGCAACCAACGCCGGACCTAGACTTTGGAACTTGGGACGACTGCGGGTAGCCTGCCAGCAGGATAACCCAATTGTAATGACTGCAACAGTGAAACACGAAGAACATCTTCAATCTGATTTTCAGCACTGCAAGAGGTGGCAACCATACCTGAAGTAGATTTTTATATATTTAGAAACTGTGTAAGTCACTAATATATTTCTGTGTAAAACACCTCAGAATTATAACTTCTCTTCAGTTTTTAGTCAGAGATAATATAAGGTTACAGAGCTTCTTTCAGCTGCTGCCATTTTGGCCACACCCATCCAACCTGCATCTTTCTGTTATAGGTGACTAAGATGTTTCTTTTCCTGCCCTAAACCTCACCCTCTGCTGGTGACATAGACATTGCATCACCATAGGGAATGGAATGCCCTCCAGTAACATGTGCACACTCCCACATACATATGACACCTAGACTACAGTCTCCAGCTTGGGATTCTAAATGTCTATCATCCAGTTAGTGGTCGCTGTGCAAGCCCCTGCTTGCACTAAAGCACAGCCAGACTAGGACTCACCACTTCCTCCCTCAGAATGGACAAGTTCATCTTGCTGCTCATCCTCCCACCAGGCTCTTCCATTGTTCCAGTGCTTCAGGTCCTCTGGGTCATAGTCGGGGCTTCATTCTCCTTTGCCACATACAACCACACTGCTTCTCTTCATCCTTCTCTAATGTACCATATTAAAAGCTCAGGGTTTCTTTGCCGATAATACAGCTCCACACATTCCTATTGCTTCAGTAAGCTTATCCTTAGATGTTTCTGAAAGTTCAAGCAATTCAGATTTAAACTTCTTGTCTTCATAATTCCAGGAGTTCAGCCAACCAGCCTTTTCTACCACATTATCCTCTAACTATCCGCCCATATGCTATATCACATGACCTTCCCAGTGCAGACCAAGAGGGTTGACCAGTGACTGGGGACACACTACATACCCTAGACAAGTTGGAAGCATTGCCATAGAGGGAACAAAGACAGTACATTACACAAAATCAGACAGGCTTAAAGCCAGGGCCCATTAACGGCAAACATTGAAATTAGGCCATGGCGTATAATTAGTGTAAATCAGTGACCTAATGATCCTGAAAGAAAGCAAATTCCTCCTGGTAGGCAAGTCATTTTTTGATTACTGATGCATAATGAGTTTCATGTTAGATAAGGTTTCAGCTTAAAAATAAAAGCATTGGCTGCTCCTCACATCGACATTCTTGCAGTTAAGACTACTGTTAGGTCCACCTCTGTGCCATCTGTTTGAAACAAAAATATCTTAGAATACAAAGAACCCATTTTAAACTTGTGAATGTGTTTTTCGGTATGTTCAATCCACTTCACCCTCTGAAGTGTCTTGACTCAGTGAGTTATTTTAAGGCATAAGCCAGATCTGCAATGCTCATAATGAATTTGCAATACTACTTAGCCAGACCTAGAAAGGCTTTTACATGTTTTTTTTTATGATTGGCTGTAGCTACTTCTGCACAACATCTACTTTTTCTTTTGGGGGTTTATTACTTCTTGTTCACTTATAACGCCTAAGTAACTTGCCTCAACCATTCTGACTTTGCATACTGAAGATTTAGCTGTTAAGACTACAAATCTCAAAGCATCTAATGGAGCCTACACTTTGGTCAGGAAACTGTCCCAGCTTTCACTATAAATTACACCATCTTTCAGATATTCATTCTCACAATGATTATGGGGTCACACAATGCAACATGTCAGATGATGAAAAGTAGCAGTGGCCCCTGGAGGCAAAATATGATACCTTATACTGAAGCAGTCCTTCTGAGGTTTAGAATGCAGTCTTTTCCACATCTTGCCACATCAGAGGTGTCTGCCAATATCTTTTTGGGGGGTCTAGGATATTTAGATACCTTGTGCTCCCATGTTTTGAAATACATTGGTCTTCCCTTAGCATGTGATATGCTTTGAAATGCATTTAATGTAAAGGGGGAATACCATTACAGAATCTATTACTGTCATCAGGCTTAGGTGGTAAAACACAGGATGATTCAATGGTCTGTGACAGTTCTATTACCCCCAGCTGAGCACATTCTGAATTTCTTTATAAAATACCTCATGTTTGTGACTCTAAAATCCTATAAGACTTGTTGAGGCTTACTGTTTCTAGTGGCAGCATAACCGAGTTTTGTTATCATGATGGTTCTGCCTTCACTGAACAAACTCTGGTGTGGCTTTGCTTAAAGAATAAAGGCATTGAGCAGTTAACAATCTACTTCTATAAGCCCAGGGTTGGATGACTTCAGATTACACTTGCTTACTGTGCAGTTCTGAGCATGTTGTTTAGTCCCACAATGCCTGTGGCTGAGTCTAAAAAAGTTCAAGTGGATCAGTGTTCTACCCCACTTAACAAACACATTCATAACCTTATTTCTGATACATGAAGAGGCCCTCATCAATGTGTACTTCTATTTTTTTTTAATTCTACATCAAAGGTTTTTCTTTATGCAAACTTACAATAAGGATATATTATTCTCTACAGAGTTTTAGAACAAAGTCAAGAATTACCACAAATGGTACCTAATGATTCACCCATTATTAAAATGTTTACATTGACTACTCTTACTAAATAGTCTGATTTTAGTACTGTACATACTTTGTTACATATTTTGTTAAAGATGGATCTGAGGAAGCACATCATGTGAAAGGGCTGTCTTTTATACACTGGTAATACTTTGTTTAAATATTTTATTAAAACTTAAAAAAACTGTTCCCTCACTAAGACAAGGTAAGATTCCAAATGGCAAGTCTTAGAACCTAAATTGGTCACTTATCCATAATATTCAGAGTATAAACAACTCCACCAAGTACATGCACTGGCTTTCATCTAATCAAACGTTTGCCCAATGGACTCAGTCAAACTTTAAGTGGCTATAAAAACTCATGCTGTTTAACTGCAGTACTCATATCAGAAAAAGCCATTTTCATGGTTACTGTACATATCCATCTTTGAATAAAGCTTTTCTTTAAAAAAAAAAAAAAAAGAACAACCTGCGTCTTATTCTTCAGAAAGGAGAGAATGATATAATCAAAGATTGACCTGATAATTTAATTTGGAGTACTACAGGCAAAACATTTTTAGGATTACGAAGACACTTCTGGCCTGTCATATTTAATGATTCCTAGAAGTTTGCAGGGTTTTAGAACAGTGAAGTACAGTTGTCTAAGATCTTCTCATAATGGCAGATGTCTTTCTCTTCACTGTTGCAGTATTCATAACATTAGGGATCTCTGCCTAAGGAAGCCCAACGTCTAGCCAATATACCAAAGCCTTAAGTTGCTTTAAGGTATGCTGCACGTCACACATAGGCTCCTCATGTAGCATACGGCATAAAGGTGATATCCAGACATACCTTCCTCAGAAATAAAAGCCCCAGTAGGAAAGCCAGTCCAAGGAAAAACAACAGGAAAGTACTGTTTTGTACCTACCATAAATGTAGATGTTCGAGTGCTAATACAGCTGCAGTCATCACAGATGGGTTCTCCTGCTGTCAGGCGGGTCCTCGGTCGGCCGAATTCCAAAGTCTAGGTCCGGCGTCAGTTGTTGTCACTTTCTTTCCTGACGTCAGTGAGACAGGGGTATATAAGACACAGCCGACGCCATTTTCTTCAGTCTTTCTTGCCCCAGATGTCAGGTGTCCCCAGAAGGAAGGCAATATATATATATATATATATATATATATATATATATATATATATATATATATATATATATATATATATATATATAGATATTATATATAATCATGCAATGCAATATAATCAAAAATCAGTAGTTGCAAGCAAATACACCATAGAAGGATAACCCAATCAGGTTGTAAGAAGAGGAGTTAGCCACTAGGTCTGTTCCCAGAGGGGAAGGAAGGAGGGAAACCTGGACTGCAGCTGTATTAGCACTCGAACATCTACATTTATGGTAGGTACAAAACTGTACTATGTTCATCGTGCATACAGCTGCAGTCATCACAGATGGGTAGAATCCCAAAGCTACGCACAGGGTGGTAGGCACTAGGTGGAACTGGGAGGAACCAGAATGCCCTGCAACACAGCAGTGGCAAAGCCTGCTCTAGTTTTGGAGTATAAAGGTAGGTGGTAGTGTTTAGTGAAGGTATGCACAGAACTCCAAGTGGCTGCCTCCAAAATATCTTTGGCAGGGACTCCTCTGAGGAAGGCTGCAGAGGTAGCTGTGGCCCTTGTGGAGTGGGATCTGATGCCTGCAGGTACAGATTTACCATGAAAGGAGTAACAAAACCGTATGCAGTGGCCTATCCATTTTGAAATTGTCTGTTTGGAAATAGGCTTCCCTTGAGCTCCTACAGCATAGGACACAAAGAGTTGTTCTGATTTCCTGAAAGGCTTTGTTCTGTCCAAATAGTAACGCAGCTGTCTATGGATGTCTAAGGAATGTAGCAGCCTTTCCCCTTTGTTTTTAGGATTGGGGTAAAAGGTAGGTAAGTGTATGGCCTGATTTAAAGCTACCCTTGATACTACCTTAGGCATAAATGACGGGTTGGTTCGTAGGGAAACCCTGTCCTGATGGAAGATGAGAAAGAGCTGTACAGCCATGAGGGCTTGTAGTTCCGGGACCCTACGAGCTGAGGTAATAGCCAGCAGGAAAGCTGTTTTCCAGGACAAATATTGCAAATCTGTTGAGGCAGCTGGTTCAAAGGGAGGCAATGTTAATTTTTCTAGAATGTAATTAAGATCCCAGGCTGGTATTGGTTGTTTCCTTGGAGGTCTTACATTCTTAGCCCCTCTGAGGAACTGCTTTAAGAGTGGGTGAGAGAATAAGGGTGGATCAGTGTTGTATTCTGCAGAAATGGCTGAGGCATGGATTTTGATGGAGGAAAATGAAAGTCCACTGTTCAGCAGCTCAGCTAGATACTGTAATATCTGAGGCAAATTCAGTTTTCTAGGATCCTGGCCTTTTTCTCATTCCAAGCAAAACCGTTTCCATTTTTGGAGTAAGCTTTTCTAGTAGATGGCCTTCTTGCCTCCAAAATGACATCCTGCACCTCCTTGGAGAGTAGGGTCTGTTGTGGTGTTAAGGAATTTTCCATGCAGCCAGGTTGAGTGTTTTCAGCTGACTGTGTAGAATTTTGTAGCTGTGCTGAGTCAGGAGAAGTGGCATTAGAGGTAGGGTCCAGGGAGGAGAATGTGTTAGACTCCTCAGGAGTGGGTACCAGTGTTGTCTTGGCCAGTCTGGAGCAATCAGTATCATCCTTGGTCTGTCTGCTCTTGCTTTCAAGAGCACCTTGGGCAGTAGAGGCAAAGGTGGAAAGGCGTAAACTGTCAGTGCTGCCCAACTGAAAGAAAGGGCGTCCACCCTCCAGGCCTTTGGATGAAATGTCCTTGAGCAGAATTTTGTCAATTGATGATTCTTGTGGGAGGCAAAGAGATCTATGTCTGGCCTTCCCCACGCTTGGATTATCTTTGTAAACACTTGAGGATGCAACTTCCATTTGTGCGGATCTGTCATATTTCTGCTTAGATTGTCTGCCAGCGTGTTTTCCAAACCTGGCAGATACTGTGCTTGAAGTTCTATTTGCCATTCCAGAGCCATGTTCCAAAGTGACATGGCCAGCCTACACAGGGGGTATGAATGTGTTCCTCCTTGTTTGTTTATGTACCACATTACTGTGGTGTTGTCTGTTCTTATCAATAACTGTCCTTGATGCAATAGGTCCTTGAAAGCTGTAATTGCATTTATCACTGCTAGCATCTCCTTTTGATTGATGTGAAGATGCTTTTCCTTTTGGGACCATTTGCCCTGAATGCACCTGTCTGTCATGTATGCCCCCCAGGCGTAGTCTGAGGCGTCTGTTGTGATGACTTGATTTGCTTGAGGCTTGCAGAATGGTAGACCTGTGTTTGTTTGGCATGCTAGGGCCCACCATAGAAATTCCTTTTGAAAACATGGAATTAGTGGTATTATTGTTTCCAAACTGTGGCTGTGTTGAGACCATAGGTTTTTTAGGTACCATTGAAGTTTCCTCATATGCAACTTTGCATATGGGATTAGAAGAATGCAAGATGCCATGAATCCCAGAGCCTGCAGGATTTTCCTTACAGTTAGCCTGGTACAATTTGCTAGTGTCTTGAAGTACTGAGTTAGTTGCCCCTGTTTTTCTGGCGTAAGATAGGCCATCTGGGTGTTTGTGTCCAAGTTGGCACCCAGGAAAATTATTTTCTGAGATGGTGTTAGCCTGGATTTCTCTTTGTTGACTGTGTATCCCAGGTAATTCAATAACCGTGTTACATTAGCCAGATGTTCCAGAAGTATGAGTTTGCTGTCCGCCTGGATCAGGCAATCGTCCAAATTAGGGTAAATTTGTATCCCTTGAAGTCTGCAGTAGGCAATTACTGATGCCAGGCATTTCGTGAATACTCTGGGTGCAGTAGATAAGCCAAAGGGCAATGCAGAGAATTGATAGTGGATTGAACCTGCAAGAAATCTGAGGTATCTTCTGCAGCTTTGTCTGATTGGGACATGCAGGTATGCCTCCTTGAGGTCCAATGTTACCAGCCAAGACTCCTTGCCCAGCATGGGAAGAAGCTGCTGTAAGGTGAGCATCTTGAATTTTGGTACAGTAGAAATGTGTTTAGGATGGATAAGTCCAAAATGGATCTCCAATCGGTTCCTTCCTTGGTACCAGGAATAGTCTTGAATAAAACCTTGACCTTGTTCGTGAGTAGGTACCTCTTGAATAGCTTTCATGCCCATGAGCTTTGAAATTTGTATTTGAGCCTCTGCCCTTTGATTGTGTGGCAGGTTTGGCATGCCTCTCATTTTGGAAGAGTGTGAAAATGAAATCTGTAGCCTCTGTTTATAATGTCCAGGATCCATTTGTCTTTGAGACAATATGCCAATTTTTTGAAAATAATGCCAGCTTTTCTCCCAAGGGTGCTGCCACCTGAGCCTTGCTTGGCATGCAAAGGGGAAAGTCATTGGGTTTGTTTCCTGTATTGTTGTGCACTGTCTTCACCACCTCTTGGTGCTGGAGATTGCCATTGTCTGCCTCTATATGATCCTTGAGATTGTCCTCTGCCCCTTATGCGCCTGTATCTACCTCTTTGGGGCTTGTCCGTGGCTGGAAAGGACCAGTTTTTTGAAGGCCAATTTCTGCTAAAACGTGGTGGTTGCACCTGTAGAAAAGCCTTGACAGTTTGCATAAATTTAGCTTTTTCTTCCATTTTCCGTAGAATCTCCTCAGCATTAGTACCAAATAATACATCCTTTTGTAAAGGAGCATCTAATAGTTTAGCTTTAACATGGTCAGGCAAGGTTTGTTCCCTAAGCCAGGCATGTCTACGAATGACTGATCCTGTAACAGCAGCTCTACTTGAGGCCTCTAGAGCATCATAGCCACATTGTAAGGTGTGTTTACCCACTTGTTCTGCACTATGCATCATATCCTGCAACTCCTTTAAATCTGGTTGTTCAGGTTGTGACATTTTATTCTTTAATTGTGATAACAGAAACTGCTGATATTTAAGCATATGGAACTGACAATTTAAGGCCCTCATGGCTAGGGTGGCCGAGGTATATACCTTTTTTCCCCACCTTTCTAAGGATCTAGACTCTCTCTCGGAAGGTAATGGATTCTTAGCAGTAGAGGCCTTCATTCCCTTGGGGCCTTGAGAAATGGTTTCAGGGTCTGCATTATGGCTTTTGTAAAGGAATTAGTGTGAGTTAGGAACTATGTAGTACCTATCAGGCTTGACTGGGGCAGGAGGCAGGGAATCCGGATTAAGGCAAGCCTCTGAGTAAACATCATCAAGTATGTCCAAGACAGGAGGTATGGACAGAGATCTGTGCTGAGGTAGCAAAAGAAATTCCCTAAGCCTTTTCTTGGAATCTGAGAAATCTTGGCCTTCCCAATGGAAGTGTTCCCTCAAGGTATGCAAGGTTTCCCCGAATGAAAAATCCTCTGGGGGGGATACAGAAAGAATAGACTGTTCTGCATCAGAATCTTCAAAAGGGGAGTACGAATGTTCCTCCACATCAGAATGTTCTGAAATAATGGAGCCCTGGTCAGAAGAGGGAGAATCTTCCTCCACTCTGGGTCTCTTGTCCGGAGGGGGCTGGGAACCCCTGATAAGAGTAATTAAATCCTCAGCCATTTTGAGCATCTGCTTTTTAGGCATGGGGCCTGGAGATGGGCCCTGTGCAACAGGCCTCTTGGAATGCATGGCTGATTTAAACTTAGTAAAGGCCTTTATGGAAAAGGAAGAAGAAGGTCTGAAGACACCATGGGTGGAAGTGGACCTGTCCACATTAAGAGGCTCAACACTCACAGCGGCTTCGGTAGCTGTAGTTGGGGTATGGGCCGAGGAACCTGCGGTCTTGGTTACAGAAGACACCGCCAGAGAAACGTTGTCGGTAGTCAGGGGCTGCGTAGGTGCCTCACTGAGAACCGGACCACATGTAGCCGGTTTTGGCGTGGTGTCGGTGGAGACCACGGACCTCGAGTGTCGGTCTTTGTCCTTGTGTTTTTTGGACAAAACAGTAGTCGGAGTCTCCGACGACATTTTATAATTAAAAGTTTTACCAAAAAAGTGCTGGGCGAACTCCGCCCGACGCTTAATAGTGCGTTTATTGAAAGTAGCACAAAAGCGACAGCCCGAGACGTTGTGGTCTGGGCCTAAGCAAGGTATACAGAGGGAATGGAAATCCTTATGCGGTATTTGCTTCCCACAAGAAATACAATTGTTAACTTTGTCTGACATCGGTCTGAGGCAAGAAAAGTTTCTAGCGGGTACTTAGCTTTAAAGAAGACTTCGGTTTCCAAATTTTCGTAATTTCAGGAGCTGGCCGACCGGCACTTGCGAACTGCTTCTGCTTCGGGCACCGCGCGGCAAAAAAGACTGGAGAAAATGGCTTCGGCTGTGTCTTATATACCCCTGTCGCACTGACGTCAGGAAAGAAAGCGACAACAACAGACGCCGGACCTAGACTTTGGAATTCGGCCGACCGAGGACCCGCCTGACGGCAGGAGAACCCATCTGTGATGACTGCAGCTGTATGCACGATGAACATCCAGTACATCCAGAAGACAAATGGACCAGGGGGAGGAATGAGGGAGTGAATACTCCAACAGTGAAGTGAAGAGAAGAACATCAACCATTATAGTAAGATTTTACACAACTGTACTATGTCCTTCCATTTCACTGTTGCAGTATTCATAGCATTAGGGAGAGTGCCAAAGCTTAAGATGAAATTTGGGAGGGGGAGGAAGTATGAGCAGAGCCCTCTAGATAGCCATGAAGGATGGCCCTAGTCAAACCAGCTCCATTTTTGGAGATCCCATCCAACTTCTAGTGCTTGGTAAATATATGCACAGAAGTACAGGTAGCTGCCTGAAGAACAGAGTTAGTAACAAAACCCCTGAAAAAGCACCAGAAGAAGCCATAGCCCTAGTAGAATGAGCCTTAACAGAATAAAGAAGGCTCTTACCATGAAAAGAATAATAAAATGAAATAGCTTTTGAGATCCAAGAAGAAACAGTCTGCTTGGATACAGCTAATCCCAAGGACCTGGGATGGAAGAAAACAGCTTATCAGATTTCTCAATAGTCTTAGTCTTATCCAAATAAAATCAGAGTTGTCTATGCACATCCAAAGTGTGCAGCACCTTCTCAATGGTAGACTATGGAGAAGGGAAAAAGTGGGCAAATGAACAGACTGATTAGGGGACAACATATTCACCACCTTGGGCATAAAAGGAGGATTAGTAAGAAAGGGCACCCTGTCCTTATGAAATTCCAAAAAGGAGTACAAACCATAAGGTCTTGAAGCTCCGACACCCATCTGGCAGAAGTAAGGGCTAACAAAAGAACAGTCTTCCAAGGCAATGTTGCAATGAAGCTGAAGCTGCAGGCTCAAAAGGAGCCAGAGTAAATTTCTCCAAAACAAAATTAAAATCCCAGGGAGGGGGAACAGGCTTCCTGGGAGGTCTAATATGAAGGGCACTTTTAAGGAATTGTTTATCTTCAAATGTAGAAGCTAAAGGAGGAGATACAGGCAGACAAGCAGAGATGTTGATAAGTGGGCCTTAACAGAAGAACAGGCCACCAGCATTGAGTAACTGACTCAGATAATAGTCAACCAAAGGAACATCCACAGAAAGTGGTCCAGGTTACAAGAAAGACACCAAACAGAAAACCTCTTCCATTTGGATAAGCAGGATTTCCTAGTACTGGGTTTCCTGGCCTGCAGGACACTAAGCACATCCTCAGAAAAAAAGGTGTCTTTGTGGAATCAAAATCCTATCACCCACAGAGTCAGTTGAAGAGTGGACAGGTGGGGATGGATGAGAGATCCCTTGTCTTGCATGAGTAGGTCTACCCTGTGAGGTAACTTGTGATGATTGGCCTTCACTAAATGCAGAAAATGAGGGTACCAATGCTGTCTCAGCCAAAGGGTAGTCACCAGAAAGATAATGGGGGCTTCCTGTTGAATTTTGAACTGAACTTCTGGAATGAGAGGAAGGGGAGGAAATGCATAAAGAAACATTCCTTTCCAAGAAAAAGAGAGGGTATCCACATTCCACACCAGAGGACCTAGGACTCTGGAACAAAATGCAGAAAGCTGTCTGTTCAGAGTGGAGGCAAACAGATCTATTTGACGGATAACCCACTTGTGGAAAATGTCCAGAAGCACATCTCTGTAAACCATCCATTCATTGGAATGAGTTAAGGACCTGCTCAGAGTGTCTGTCACAATACTTCAACTTGAGGGAATGTAAACTGCCTGAAGAGTCACCTGATACTGGACAGCAAGACTGCATACCAGCAGTGCCAACTGGCAAAGAAGATATGATCTTGTCCCCCATGTTTGTTACCACATCACTGTGGTGTGGTCTGTAAACACCATGAGAGGTCTCAGGGAGAAACAGGATGAAAAGCCTGTAGAGCCAGCAGAAGGACTCTCATCTCTTTAACACTGATGTGCTCCTTCTGGTGAAGAGGAGACCAGACTCCCTGCAACTTTAGGGAGCCAAAAGCTGCTCCCAACCCATGTCTGAAGTGTCTGTGATCAGCTCTTGACAGGGAAGAGGGGATGAAAATGCAGCCCTGGATTTAAGGGTAACTGCTGGATCCACCAGTGGACTTCCTTACTGAGACAAGGTAGAAGAGTAACATAAGGAAAGTACAGTTGTGTATACTTACCATAAATGTAGATGTTCGAGTGTCTTCACTGTTGCAGTCATCACTGTAGGGTTCTCCCCTGCCGGCAGGCAGTCCTCGGTCAGCCAGAATCCCAAAGTCTGGGTCCGGCGTCGGCTGCTCAGCCATGCTCCCTGACGTCAGTGCGCCAGGAGTACAAAGCTGGCAGCCGACGCCATGTTCTCCAATTTTTCTTGCCCCAGATGTCAGGTGTCCAAAAATAAGTATAACCCGATAACCTTTGCAAATACACCTCAGAAGAAGGGTGAAGTAGGGAACCACACAAAAGAAAAAGTAAGAGAGGACAGGAGGGAGGGTAACCCAGACTGCAACAGTGAAGACACTCAAACATCTACATTTAAGTGTACACAACTGTACTCTGTTCATCGTGTTTCACTGTTGCAGTCATCACTGTAGGGTTGAATCCCAAAGCAGAAGAAAAGGGAGGTGATCATAAAGTAGATGGGGCGGCTAGAAGGCCCTGCAAGACTGCAGAAGCAAAGCCTGCCCTAGACTTACAGTAGAGAGGTAGATTGTAGTGCTTAGAAAAAGTATGCACCGAACTCCAAGTTGCAGCTTCCAAAATGCCTTTGGTAGGTACTCCCCTGAGGAAGGCAGCTGAAGTAGCAGCAGCCCTGGTAGAGTGAGTCCTAATACTTCCTGGGATTTGCTTTCCATGGTGAGGGTAACAAAATCTGATTCCATGAGCGATCCATTTAGAAATGGTCTGTTCTGAAATGGCTTTGCCTTGGGAACTTGAAGCATAAGAAACAAACAATTGCTCTGTTTTCCTGATGTTCTTGGTTCTATCCAGGTAAAAACGAAGTTGTCTGTGTACATCCAAGAAATGCAAGATCCTTTCCCCCCTATGTTGAGGATTGGAGAAAAAGGTTGGCAGGTGAATAGTTTGATTTAAAGCCACTTTGGAAACCACCTTAGGCATGAAAGAAGGATTAGTCCTTAAAGACACCCTGTCTTGGTGAAAAATAATATAAGGTTCCACAGCCATGAGTTCTTGCAACTCCGAAACTCTCCTGGCTGAGGTCAAAGCTAACAGGATGGCTGTCTTCCATGATAAAAACTTGATGTCAGATGTGGCAGCAGGCTCAAAAGGAGGTAGAGTGAGTTTTTCCAAAACATAGTTGAGATCCCAGGCAGGAATGGGTGGTAATCTAGGGGGCCTTAAATTCTTAGCTCCTCTGAGAAACTGTCTCATGAGTTGGTGGAAAAAGATTGGAGGGTCTGTATTATAATGAGCAGGGATAGCAGAGGCATGTATCTTTATGGAAGAGAAGGAGAGACCCTTATGTAATAGGTCTGTCAGGTATAGTAAAATCAGAGGAATATTAGGAATAAGAGGATCCGAATCCTGATCATGCATCCAGGTGCAAAATCTTTTCCATTTTCCTGCATAAGATTTTCTAGTGCTAGGGCGTCTGGCTTCTAAAATGACATCCATAACCTGCTTGGGAAGGAGAGGATTAATCAAAGACCCTGAATTAGCCAGGCTGCCAGGCTGAGAGTTTTGACATGAGAGTGTAGAACCTGACCCTGGTGTTGGGACAAAAGATTTGGAGTCTGAGGTAACACCCAAGGGGGCTCCTGTGAAAGATTCATCAGTGTTGGGTACCAAAACTGTCAAGGCCAATTTGGGGCCAGTAAAATTATCATCTTGGGCTTGTCCTGCTTGATCTTTAATAACACCCGTGGAAGAAGAGGTAGAGGCAGGAAGACATATCCCGAGAGGTTTCTCCAACTGAATGATAGTGCATCCACTTTCCATGCTAGCTCGTGGAATGTCCTTGTGCAAAAAACCGTAATTGATGGTTGAGGGGGGATGCAAAAAGATCTATGTGAGGGCAGCCCCAGACTGCTGTAATCATCTTGAATATTTCGGTGTCCAGCATCCATTTGTGTGGGTCTGACAGGTTCCTGCTCAGACTGTCTGCCAGAATGTTTTGTTTCCCTGGTAGGAAGTGAGCTTGTAGGTCCACTTTGCAAACTTGAGCTGTGTTCCATAGAGTCATGGCTAGTCTGCAAAGGGGGTAGGAGTGTGAACCCCCTTGCTTGTTTATGTACCACATAACTGTGGTGTTGTCTGTCTGTATCAGTAATTGTCCTGGTTGTAGAAGATCCCTGAAGGCCAAGAAAGCATTCTGAACAGCTAACATTTCCTTTAAATTGATATGCAGGTGCTTCTGATCCTTTGTCCAAAAGCCTTGCAAACATTTTTCCTGCAAATGGGCTCCCCATGCGTAATCTGAGGCGTCCGTGGTTAGTATCTGGCTGGCTGGAGGCAGACTGAAGGCTTTTCCTTTGTTGTGAATACATGCCTTGGTCCACCAAAGGAATTCCTTTTGTAGACAAGGCAGGATGGTGATCTGTATGTCTAAACTGTGGCAATGCTGAGACCATACACTTTTTAGGTACCACTGTATTTTCCTCATATGTAGTCTTGCATATGGTACGAGAAGGATGCAGGAGGCCATGTAACCCAAAGCCTGCAGGAATTTCCTTAGCGGAGTTAATGATGCCAAGGTTTTGAAAGTTGAAGCCAGCTGTAATTGTTTTTCAGATGTCAGAAATGCCATCTGGGTTGTTGTGTTTAGAAGAGCACCCAGAAAAGTGATCTATTGTGTGGGTGTCAAATTTGACTTTTTTATGTTCACAGTGAATCCCAGGAACTTGAGAAGATTCTGAACAAATTCTAGATGCTGGAGTAAGACATCCTGTCTGCTTGAATAAGACAGTCATCCAGATAAGGGTAAATTTGAATTCCCTTGAGTCTGCAATAAGCTACTACTGGTGCCAGGCATTTGGTGAAGACCCTGGGGGCAGTAGACAATCCAAAGGGCAGCGCAGAGAATTGGTAATGCCTCGAGCCGGCCTTGAACCTGAGGTATTTTCTGCACTCCTGTCTGATAGGAATGTGTAAGTAAGCCTCCTTTAAATCCAGTGTTACCATCCATGCATTTTTGCTCAACATTGGCAGTAGCTGCTGCAGAGTAAGCATCTTGAATTTTGTTATCTCCAGGAAAGGGTTCAAGACTGACATATCCAGGATGGGTCTCCATGAATTTTGCTTTCTGGGGACTAGAAAGAGCCTTGAGTAAAAACCTTGCCCCATTTCTGAAAGTGGAACCGGTTCTATGGCCCTCATAGCCATGAGGGCTTCCACCTGGTTTAAGGCCTCTGACCATTGATGTTTTGGTAGGTCCGGCCATCCGTTTGGTCTTGGTAGGGTATGAAAGTGGAATTTGTATCCTCTTGAAACCACATCCAGAACCCACTTGTCTTGGGTTATGTAAGTCCAATTTAGGTGAAAAAGAGAGAGTTTTCCTCCGAGGGGCTTCCAGGAAAGAAGTTCCTGCAGCCCAGCAGGGGGAGTCATTGAGCCTGTTTTCTATGAGTTTGAGGCCTGTCCTCTCCACCACTAAGGGTGGAAGCAGTCCACTGTCTTGGTCTGTAGGAGGTCTGCATTTGGGGCCTTCCTCTGGAGCGTCTATATCTACCCCTCTGAGGCCTGTCTGAATAGGGAAAGGACCAATTTTTAGTTGGCCAATTCCTACTAAATCTGGGGGGCTGTACTTGTAAGAAATCCTTAACCGTTTGCATGGATTTAGCCTTATCCTCCATCTTCTTTATCACCTCTTCAGCCTTAGATCCAAACAAAACATTATGCTGAACAGGTGCATCCAGTAACTTAGCTTTCACTTGATCAGGCAAGTTTTGTTCCTTTAACCAAGCATGTCTTCTAATGACTGTGCGAGAGGCAGCAGCCCTACAAGAAGCCTCCAAAGCATCAAAACCACAATGTAAACCATGCTTCCCTACTTTTTCAGTGGCATGCATCAAATCATGTAATTCCTTATTATCTGCACATGCGGAAATGGAAGCTAGCTTTTGTTTCATAACAAACAGTAGAAATTGCTGGTATTTTAGCATATGAAATTGACAGTTTAAAGCCCTAATAGATAAAGTTGCAGAAGTGTACACTTTTTTGCCCCATCTCTCTAAAGCTCTGGAATCCTTATCTGTCGGAATGGGGTTTTTAGCAGAAGCAGCCTTAACCCCCTTAGGGCCCTGAGAAATGGTTTCAGGATCAGCAGTAAAAACTGGTGAGAATCAGGGACCCTATAATATCTGTCTGGCTTAGCAGGTGCTGGAGGAAAAGAGTCAGGAGTTAAGTTAGCCTCAGAGAAGGCATCATCCACAATATCCAAAATAGGAGGGATAGCCAGGGGTCTATGTTGGGGAAGAAGAAGAAAATCCCTAAGTCTTCTCTTAGATTCTGAGTACTCCTGTCCTTCCCATTGAAATGTTCCCTCATTTCATGTAAAGTTTCCCCAAATGAAAAATCCTCAGGGGGAAAAGCTGAAGGAATGGATTCCTCAGCATCAGAATCCTCATAAGGAGGGAAAGAATAATCCTGGTCAGAGGAAGACACTGAAGAAATAGATGCCTGATCAGAAGAGTCATAATCCAATTCCTGCCTTGGCCTTTTATCTAGAGGGGGATGTGAACCCCTAATCATGGTAAGTAAGTCCTCCGCCATCTTAAGTAACTGTTTTTGGGATTTGGGTCCTGGATCAGAAGAGGCCTGGGCTGAAGTCTTAGATTTGGAAGGAGTCTTTGCCTTTGTCTTTGGCTTTGCCTTTATCAGAAGCTGTGTAGGCCTAAACCCCCCCTCAGAAGCCGGTACCTGCACAGCGGCTCCGGACCCATCCGAGGGAGCATTGTCCAAAGGTCCTGCAGCTGAAGTACTCAAAGGACTAGTTGGCTCCTCGTGGAAGTCCGTTTCGGCAATCGGTTCTGAAATGGCCAACGACAGGGGCTGCGAAAGCGCCTCACTGACGACGGCCGAACCTGAAGCTGGCTCTGCTTGTAAAATGTCATCTGTTTTGGACCTCGGAGGCCTGTCTTTATCCTTGCGTCGTTTGTGAAATCCGGTAGTCGGAAGCGTGTCTGACGACATTTTGTAATTAAATCGCCTACCAAAATAATGAAATGCAAAATCGTACCTACGCTTAATCGTATGTTGGTTAAATCTAGTACAAAACTGACAACTAGCTACGTCGTGGTCAGGGCCTAAACAAGGAATACAGTAAGAATGGAAACCCTTATGAGGTATTTGCTTTCCACAAGAAATGCAATTATTAACTTTTTCTGACATCGGACTGGAGCAAGAAAAAAGTTTCCCCAATGGGGTACTTAGCTTTGAGTAGAAGAAGTAAGTCTTCGGACTGAAGTACGAAAAATTGTCTGGAGTCAGCCGACCGGCACTTGCAAACTGCTTTCACCGCACGGCAAGAAAGACTGGAGAACATGGCGTCGGCTCCCAGCTTTGTACTCCTGGTGCACGGAAGTCAGGGAGCATGGCTGAGCAGCCGACGCCGGACCCAGACTTTGAGATTCTGGCCGACCGAGGACTGCCTGCCGGCAGGGGAGAACCCTACAGTGATGACTGCAACAGTGAAACACGATGAACATCTACAAATTATAGGGCTGAACATCCTGAAGTCAAACTGACTTCAGGAACCACTGAAACTTCCACATGTGAAGTTTGGCCAGAGGGAGCACAGTGATGGTGGATGCCATAAAACCCAGAGTTTTCAGAAACTCCCATAATGGAAGCCAGAGGAAGAAGAGTTTGAAAGGAGGGGATGAGGGTCAAGTCCTTGGGAGGAGGCAGGGATGCCAGCAAAGGCACCATCTAAATCCTGCACAACCTAGAGCTGTTTACTGAATTTCCTGTTTGCACTTATTTTTAAAATCGTTTTTTTCTCAAAACTTGCATTTTATCTGTCTTTGGCCTAGCACTCTTGTGTGGGGTCATTTACTGCACTGTTATAACTTGTTGATACTTGTGAACCTCTGCTATCTCTGAAAAAAAACAAAAAAACAAAAAAAAAATCTTGCTTTTTTCCCACTTTTCTGAGATTTAAAAAAGTTCAGTTACAGGCTTGCTGTTCTTGAACTGTTTGTAAGTTTCTTGGAGGCCATTTTTTGCTTGGGCTAAAGGGAAGTCTCTCTGTTGATCAGTGGCAGTGAAAAACATTGAGCAACCTGCCTGCCCTGTGGGAGTGGTTACTGACTTGAAACTGTAGTTTTATTGGCCATTTTGGGTCAATTCCTAACTCCTTCATCTTCCTCTCTTAAAACCTGGTTGCCTCGTGGTTTTGGCATCTTTTCAGGCTTGTTGGCTGTTGATGAAGCACCACCAAGAGGAGAAAATGCTGAGAGAAGAAAGGAGCCACTTTTGAGATTTTAAGTATTTTTCCTCTGTTTGTTTGCTAAGTTTTTCTGCATAGCCACCTATTTTGAGCATTTTCTGGTTTGTTAAACTTGATTTCTGCATTAGTAACTGTATTTAGAGCACAACCTAGAGCTGTTTACTGAATTTCCTTTTTGCACTTATTTTTAAAATCGTTTTTTTCTCAAAACTTGCATTTTATCTGACTTTGGCCTAGCACTCCTGTGTGGGGTCATTTACTGCACTGTTATAACTTGTTGATACTTGTGAACCTCTGCTATCTCTGAAAAAAACACAAAAACAAAAAAATCTTGCTTTTTTCCCACTTTTCTGAGATTTCAAAAAGTTCAGTTACAGGCTTGCTGTTCTTGAACTGTTTGTAAGTTTCTTGGAGGCCATTTTTTGCTTGGGCTAAAGGGAAGTCTCTCTGTTGATCAGTGGCAGTGAAAAACATTGAGCAACCTGCCTGCCCCTGTGGGAGTGGTTACTGACTTGAAACTGTAGTTTTATTGGCCATTTTGGGTCAGTTCCTAACTCTTTCATCTTCCTCTCTTAAAACCCTCTTTTGCACGGTTTTGCGCGTTTTTGTGCATAGCGCAACAGCGGGCAGCGCGCCTAATTGGGTTTAAACTATTCCTGGCTCCACAAAGTCTGCTCTTCACATTTTCCCTTAGAACTGCTCTATCTCTCAATTTAAACACCATATTCTCATTCTAAGGCCCTTCACTGGTCCAATTAAGTAATCTTACAAGTTAGCACTATTAAACCATAAGCACTACTTACTCTTATAATCTCTACGATTACCCTGTCCTCTATTGGTCCGTCTTAAATTCAGTTTCCCTATATTACTCTAGCATGTCCAAAGGTCAGTCAATGGATGTTCTTCGTTCCCCATTGCTGCAGTCCTTACTATTGGGTATAGTCCGCGTCCAGTCGGCCCGAATACCAGAGTATAAGGCTGACGTCGGTCAGAGCATTAGACTGGCGTCAGTACGTCAGGGTACTAATGCGCATGACCGACGTCATATCCTCAGTCTTTTTTGCCGCATGGTCCGATGCAGAAGCAGTTTTGCGAGTGCAGGTTGGCGTTCTGAAATATTTCCGAAACCGGAGTTTCAGACCGAAACAGACTTGGCTGAGTACCCGTTGGGAACATTTTGTTTTCTTGCCTCAGTATTTACCCGGATGTCAGAAAAAGTGAATAACTGTATTTCTTGTGGGAAACAGATACCTCATAGGGATTACCATACCTTGTGTATACCTTGTTTAGGGCCTGAGCACGACGTTGTTGGTTGCCGCTCTTGTGCTAGGTTTAACAAACGCACAATTAAGAGGAGGTTAGACTGTGCCAGGTTAGTGTTTGGGAAGCGTTGCAATTATAAAATGCCGTCGGATGCTCCGCCCGCTTCATCCAAGAAGCGCAAGGATAAAACAGCGAAGCCTAGGGTTGATGAACCGGCAGTCCCGGACGTCGGTTCTTTAGAAACTCGGTGGAGCCTGAGGTTTTGCCAGGAGTTTCCATGGAGTCTCAGGCAGAAACTTTACTGTTACAGGATGTGCCTTCTCAGGAGGTAGGCCAGGCTGAGGGGGCTTCTCAGGTAACTGTTCTTCCCTCTCTTCCCAAGGTAGTTAGAGCCTCTCCTTCTGTTGCCAAAACTTCTTTGAGAGGTAGGCCAAGTTCAGCTTCAGTGGGGCTTCTCCTAGCATTTCGGGTTCTGTACCTAAGAAACATATGCTTAAAATGGCAGAAGATTTGATTACTATGATTAGAGGTTCTATGCCCCCTCCTGATAAGAGGCCTAGGGTGGAACAGGAGTTTGATAGTTTTGAACAGTGTTCAGAGGCTTCCAGAGTCTTCTCTTGAGGAAGACTTGCAGGAGTATCCTACTTATTCTGATTCTGATGTGGATGATTCCACTCCTACAGCTTCTCCTCCTGAGGATTTCTCATTTCAGAGACTCTGCATTCCATGAGGGAGCACTTTAAATGGGAAGGCCAGGATTACTCTGATTCAGGAAAGGCTTAGGGAATTCTTGTTTTTACCCCAGCATAGGCCCTTAGCTATTCCTCCTGTATTGAATGTGGTGGAAGATGTTTTTGCAGAGGCTTCCCTGAACCCTGACTCTTTGCCTCCTGCTCCTGTTAAACCTGATAGGTATTATAGGGTGCCGAAGCTCATAAGTATTTGTTTTTAAAAAAAGTTTTCCCCAAAGGGAAGGGGGCCCCAAAAAAAACTTTTTTTTTTTTTTTTTTTTTTTTTTTTGTTTTTTTTTTTTTTTTTTTTTTTTTATTTTTTTTTTTTTTTGTTTGGGGGGGGGGAGGGGGGGGGGGGGGGCCGGGGGGGGGGGGGGGGGGGGGGGGGGGGGGGGGGTTCCTTTTTTTAGGGGCCCCTTTTTAAAGGGTGGGGGGGTTTTTTAAGGCTTTCTGGGGGGTTTAAAATTTTTTCCCCGGGGGTTCCCCCAACCTTGGGGGGGGGTTTTTAAAAAAAGAGGCCCAAAAGGGCCCCTTTGGAAAAAGGGAAAAAAGAAAGGGGGGGTTTTTCCCTTCTTTTTTTGCGGGCCCCGGGGGGGGTGGTAGATTTTTTTGGGTTTTTAACTTTTTGTTGTTTTTGGACATTAAATTTTTAAAAAAAAGGGGGAAAAAATTAAAAAAAGATTTTTGCAGGTGCAGCCACCGAGAGTTTAGTAGAAATTGGCCTGCAGGGGTGGACATATCCTGCTTATGATTCCCAGTCTAGAGGTAGGTCTAGGCGTGGTAGGGGCAGGGCTCAAGGGTTCTTTGAGGCCTAGAACAGGGAGTTCACCTGCTCAGACTTCTGGTGAGGGCAGGGGCCCACAGTCCTTTCGTAAAACAGACCCAATGACCTGCCTTTTCAGCTGCCAGTAGATTCTCGTCTGGCAGCTCCTTTGGGAGGAAGACTGTCTCTTTTCAAAGAAAATTGGGATTTAATTACTCCTAAGACAAATGGGTGTTGGATATCATTCACCACGGGTTACAGATTTTATTTCCAGCCTGAGTACAATGCCCCTTTCAAAGGCATGCTTAGACGTTCACTCCTCCACAAAGAAAGAGGCTCACAAGCAAGTTTCTCAGTTACTCCAGATGGGAGCCATTCAGCCAGTCCTGTATCAGAAAGGGGCCTAGGATTTTATTCTCGCCTGTTCCTAGTACCAAGAGAGTGGAACCGTGGAGACCAATTTTTGGATTTATCTCTCCCTCAACACTTATCTGGACATTCCCAAGTTCAAGATGTTGGCGTTACAACAGCTGTTACCTCTGCTGGGCAAAGATCACTGGATGGTAACTTTAGATCTCAGAAGCTTACTGCCTTCATGTACCTATAAGGCTAAGTTGCAGGAAGTATCTGCGGTTTCGGGCTGGAAATTCTCATTATCAGTTCTCTGCATTTGCCCTTTGGCTTATCTACTCGCCCAGAGTATTCACAAGGTTCTGGCTCCAGTGATAAAGCTTACTTCAGGCTTCAAAGGAATTCAAATCTATCCTTACTTGGGCGACTGCCTGATTCTGGCTCAAGAAAAAGAAGACCTTCTACAGCATCTGGAATATCTTATAGCAGAGCTAAGATGCCTGGGGTATTCTTCGACCGAAATACAGTCCAGTCTAGTACCCTCTCAAGACATGTGCTTTCTGGGTGTGAGACTGAATACAGCAATGGCCTTTTTACACCCTGGACAAACAAAAGAGTTTATCACTTTACTTCCATCAACTATCTCATCAGTCCGTGCTGACTGCAAGGACAGTCCTTCGCGCATTAGGGTTCATGGCATCTTGTATTCTGGGTGCTTCCCAATACCAAACTGCATATAGAGGAAGCTACAATGGTATCTCAAAATGTATGGACACAGCACTGCCAGAGATTTGGACACTGTCATTCAAATAATACCTTGCCTTCAAAAAGAATTTTTTGTGGTGGGCTCAGGAATGTCACCTAAACAAGGGACTCTCTGTGACCCTGACCAGAGGCGGAGATCAGATTTTAACGACAGATGCCTCGGACATTGCTTGGGAGCTCATCTAAATGGAAAGTGGATACATGGACCGGTGGCCTGCCAGACTACAGCATCTGCATATCAACATGAGAGGAGATGTTAGCAGTCCAGTTTGCATTAGTGGCTTTCAAGGGAGTTACTTCTTCCAGGGAGCAGGTGTTGATTCTAACAGACAACACAACTGTCATGTGGTACATCAACAAGCAAGGGAACACATTCTTATCCTCTATGCAGGCAAGCAATGATTTTATGGGAGACTGCGCTAAGCTTGCAACTAACTCTTCAGGCAAGGTTTCTGCGGGAGCACAGAACTCCTTAGCAGATGTGTTAAGCAGACAAATCATGGATCCCCACGGTGGAAACTGGATCTTCATGTATTTGAAAATTGACAGTGTCATGGGGAACTCCAGACATAGATCTGTTCGCTTCTCCACTAAACCACCAGCTGCCACAGTATTGCACAAAGGGGTTTCATCACACAGCTTGGAAAGTGGATGCTCTGTCTTTCAGTTGGAAAAACCTTCATGTGTATGCCTTTCCTCCTCTGCCTCTTCTTCCAAGCGTACTATTAAGGGTCAGACAAGACAGGCCAAGGATGATTTTGATAGCTCCAGATTGGCCTCCGGCAACACTGGTACCCACTACGAGTCTGGTAAGGAAGCCTCCATGGCCTTTACCTCTGATTCCTCATCTGTTATCTCAGAAGGATGGTCATCTGCTCAATGTCAAGCTTCACTCTCTTCATCTAACAGCCTGGCATATTCTGTGTTGAAACACAGCAGGTCTCAACTTCCTCAACAAGTTTTAAATGTGATTATGGAAGCTAGAAGACCCTGAGTACAAGGAAAAGTGTAATGCGAGACAAATGGAAGAGATTTTTATTTTTGGAGTACAGCAAAATTTGCAGGTTTCTGAGCCTAATTTGGTGTGGCTCTTCAATATTCTCTTACTGAGTTATTGGACAAAGGTTTGTCCTTCTCTTCTATTAAGATTCATGCTGCAGCAATTTCGGCTCACTATGATTGTGACCCACCATTGTTTCGCATCCTTTGTTCAAGCAGTTTCTTAGAGGGGCAAAGAATATAAGACCCCGAGAGCTCCTACTCCTGCCTGGGATCTCAATTTTGTGTTGGGAAAAACTTACTCTACAACCTTTTGAGCCCGCGGCTACTGCTGAATTGAAATACTTGTCATGGAAGACTGCTTTTCTGTTGGCTATTACTTCTGCAAGAAGGGTGTCTGAGTTGCAGGCCCTTATGGCAGTAGAGCCATTTTTGATTTTCCATAAGGATAGGGTATCATTACGTACTAATCCTTCCTTTATGCCTAAGGTGGTTTCTAGTGTGGCTTTAAACCAAACTATTCATTTGCCTACTTTTTATGCAGACCCCAAAAAAAAGGGGAAAAGATTTTGCACACTTTAGATGTACACAGGCAATTCGTTATTATTTAAGCAGGACTAAGGATTTCAGGCAGTCTCAGCAGTTGTTTGTTTCTTTTGCTTTGAGTTCACAGGGCAAGCCTGTGTCAAAACAAACTATTTCTAGGTGGATTGGCTTTTGCATTGCATTTTGTTATTCCCATCATGGCAAGGAGATTCCAGCTGGGATTAGGCCTCATTCCACTAGGGCTACTGCCACTTCAACAGCATTTCTAAGGGGTGGCAGCTAAGGATATTTTGGAAGCAGCTACTTGGAGTTCAGTGCATACTTTCTCCTAAGCATTATCACCTTCCTATCTACTCTAAGTCTAGGGGCTGGTTTGCCACAGCTGTTTTGCAAAGGCATGTTGTCAGCTCCTGCTTCTTTATGATTTGCCAGCCTCCTTACCTCTGCTTTGGGATTCTACCCAATAGTAAGGACTGCAGCAATGGGAGCGAAGAACATAGTACCAGTACAGTTTTGTACCTACCATAAATGTAGATGTTCGGAGGATCCCCATTGCTGCAGTCCAATACCCTCCCCTCCTTCCCCTCTGTGTTTAGGGGTGGTTGTGTAGGTGAGGTTACATGCTTATATTTTTTGTATATATTCTTGTATATATTGTACATATTTTTGGTGCAGGTATTTTGGGTCTTGTCTTTTTAGGGTCTTCTGACATCTGGGGCAAGAAAAGACTGAGGATATGACGTCGGTCATGCGCATTAGTACCCTGACGTACTGACGTCAGTCTAATGCGCTCTGACCGACGTCAGCCTTATACTCTGGTATTCGGGCCGACTGGACGCGGACTATACCCAATAGTAAGGACTGCAGCAATGGGGATCCTCGAACATCTACATTTATGGTAGGTACAAAACTGTACTTTTCCTCTCCAGTCCAGCTGGTGAATCTGGGAATTTTGAGGCAATGTTACAACTGTCTCCTGTACACGGACAACCCTCTCCTCCTCCAAACAGGTTCAAATCCGCCACATAACGCAAGCACTCAGGTCACTCCAAAGCAAATACAAATATGACTCAGTCATTGTACATGCTGGTGTGAATGACCTGAGACATACCTCCCTGGACTACATGAAAAGAGACATAGAGGAGCTCTCTGATCATGTAACCCAGGCTGGTATGACCCTGACCTTGAGCAGCATCTTACCCTCGCCTAGAATGATGCCACAGTACAAAGACAAAATGATCGATTTTAACAATTGGCTAAAATTTTGGTGTCATTCAAAGGGGATCCAGTGTCTGTCAGCCTGTGATGACATGCTCGAAAAGCCACATTGCTTCGCAAGGGACGGCTTGCACATGTCACCACTGGGCTTTCGGATGTTGGCAAAGGCTCTTGCCACCCCCATAGTGCCTTTTTTAGGCAAGGCTCAAAGTCAAACCCACCCCATAGACAGCACAAGGAAGAAGAAACTAAGTGTAATGCTGCTTAACACCAGAAGTCTTAACCTCAAGATGCATGCACTTGAAGCTCTCCTCAGTATGGAGAACATGGAAATATCTGTGCAGTGACAGAAACCTGGTTCAAGGCTCCAGAGAGCACCCCAGCACTACCAGGCTATACCTCATATCATGCTTTTCAGCCCCAAAACCCGGACCGAACCACAAAAGGAGGGAGAGTTTCCATATTTATCAAAGATATCCACACCTCCAGGTTAGTGGCATTGCACAAAGTATCGGAGACCATCCATGTGCAACTAACAGTGGGCAAGACTGCTTTTCAGTTTATAGCATCCTACAGACCACCCTCTCAAAGTCAGGAATCCCACTCGGCTTTCCTGAAAACATTGGAGAACATGAAGATCTCTCCGAACACCATAATATTGGGTGACTTCAACTACCAAAACATTGACTGGGAGCACTACTCAAGCCCCAGCACCTTAGCCCAAAGGTTCCTGGAAATTATAAACTCAAATGCTATGGAACAACTAGTCACATTCCCACAAGAGGGGACAACATACTAGACCTGATCATTACCAACATGGGGACTCTATGCTCCACACCAGAAGTATATCCCTCATTGGTAAGATCAGACCATAAATTAATTTCACTGGATGTCCACATCCGACCCCACCAGCCCAGAAAACCACTGTGAAAACTTCTCAAAAGCGAACTTCTCACTTCTCAAAACCGAGTGGAATCCTTCAAGGCCCAGGGCCAGTGGAAACTACAGCCCAAACTGCAGAATCCTATATAAACGCATTCTATGGACATCTCCAGGAATGCATGGATAATGCTATCCCAAGCAAAACCAAGACCCAGTCATCCAAAGGCAGGCGTCCAGTCTGGTGGACCCCTGCCATAAATAAACTGTACAACAGAAGGAGGAAGCTACTACATGATAGAGCAAAATCCCTAATAGGGAAGGCATCTCTGATCAGTACTAGCAAAAAATTATGATACCTCATAAAATCATCCAAGGCCAGCTTTGAGAGAAAAATTGCACAGGACACCAAAGACAATCATAAGGCTTTTTTCAGTTATGTTAGGAATCTGGGATGCAACTCCCAGACTTGTTCTGAGTTGATTCTAAATGACAAAAAAATACACTGAACCCACAGACATCGCCAATATCCTGGCAGACAGGTTCAGTGCAAACTTCTCCACCCCCTCCCCCCCAAAAGAGCAAGTATCTATCCCGGCAGAGGGCTGCTTCCCAAACATCTCAGATGCTCAGGTGAAGGCTGCCCTCTCCAAAGCAAAAAACACTCCTTCCATGGGACTAGATGGTGTCCCAGGTTGCGTCCTACATGAACTCCAAGAGGAACTAATCCCTCAAATAAAACAGCTATACAATCTCAGCCTCACTACAGGATATGTGCCCACAGAATGGCGTACAGCAACAGTGGTCCCACTCCATAAAGGTGGAGCCTCTACAGACCCTGGAAACTATCACCCCATAAGCCTGACTAGCTTAGTTTGCAACGCTATGGAGAGGATCATCATGGAGCTCATAAACAAAGACATTGGGGACCTACAGACACTAGATCCTACCCAGTTTGGCTTTGTCAAGGGCAGATCCTGCCTTTTGAACCTGGTGGACTTCTTCAAAACAGTCAACAAAGCCATAGATGAAGGGAAGGTAGCCCAAACAGCCTATCTAGACCTTGCAAAGGCATTTGACACAATACCCCACTCGGGCATCATAGATAAGCTATCCAGCTTAAATATAAACCCCTATGATACAAGATGGGTCGCAAACTGGCTCAAAGACAGAACCCACAGAGTGAGAGTTGCTGGAGCCATGTCAGACTCGAAACCAGTCACAAGTGGCGTCCCACAGGGTTCTGTCCTGGGACCACTCTTGTTCAGTATATACTTTTCCGAGGTACAGGCAAACGTGGAAGGACTATGGCTCACCAAGTTTGCAGACGACTGCAAACTGGGTGCCATAATCGACTCTCCAGCTGACACAAACATCCTTCAAAAAGGTCTCACAGAGACAGATAACTGGTGCCAAGCGCCATGGTTTAAAGCTAAATGCCAAAACTGTATAGTCATACCCTTTGGCAAAAACAATGTGCCCACAAATTACCACATAGGCGGAAACCCACTAAGTACAGAGAAAGTTATTAGGGACCTGGGGACCCAAGTTGATAGCAATCTCTCCTTTGAAAACCACATTGCCAAAGTGGTTAGAAAGACCTTCTACATAGCCCACCTCATCACGAAGGGTTTCACATCTAGATCAAGAGGTAATCATGCCTTTATTCATCCCTCATCAGGCCCATCATAGAATACAATGCCCCTTTTGGGATGTACCTTACCCGACACCTGCAGCAATTAGAGAGACCCCAAAAGTATCTCACCAAGAGGATCAATGGTTTCAAACAGATGCCATATGCTGTTCAGTTAAAAAAACTCCAGCTCTACTCAGTTGCATACCGCCTACTTCGAGGCGATCTATGCCTGACATACAAAAGCTATGTTAAATCCAGAATTAATGGACATGCTCCCACGTCAGTAAATCTAAATCGCCTTAGAGCCACACGCTGAGGGACTTGAACCTCAACACGGAAATAAATAGAACTTGCTGGAGGGACAGGTTCATAACCAGAGGCTCCCTTCGCTCTGGAATAGAATTCCAGTTCATGCGAGGCAGAGCACCTCACTGAATCTCTTCAAGAGGAATCTCGATAGGTGGATGGGGGATCGTAGGTTTGTCCCAGGGATTACTCCCGTGTCACTATTAGACAGAGGCACAGTAAACTAAACCTTAAAAAGGGCACAGTATACTGAAATCAAGGGGTGGCGTAAGCCATACAGAATCGGGCTAGGCTTATAATTGCCCCAGGGCAGATAGCCTAGTATGAACCTATGAACCTATGAACTCAGAAAAACATGGCGCTGACAAGGAGTCGCAGAAGAGTTTTTGAAGTTCATTGTAAACCCCAGGCTGTGAAGAAGACAGGTGGCAAAATTGCAAAATTAAGATTTTGCAACAGGATCTCTGGAGAGGATGCCTGAAACAGCAGGTCATCCAAGTAGGGAAATACCTGGATCCCCTGAAGCCTGCAAAAAGCAATCACTGGAGCAAGTCCTTTGGTGAATACCCTTGGTGCAGAAGAAATGCCAATGGGCAAAGCAGAGAACTGAAAATGCTAGGAAGAAATAGAGACACATAAAAGCTGTCTGAAAAGGGAATGGATCAGAATATGGAGTCAAGCATCTTTGAAATCCAGAGACACCATATAAGCCTGAGGAAGCAAAAGAAGGAACAAAGTCTGAAGGGGCAACATTTGAAAAGTGGGAACCTTCAGAAAAGTATTTAGATGAAAGAGGTCAAGAACAGATCTCCAAGTACCATCCCTTCTGGGTACTAAAAACATTCTGGAGTGAAAACCCCTCCCCCTTTAGGACACAGGCACTTCTTGAATAGTACCCCAAGTCAAAAGGTCCCGAAGAACCTCTAGGAAAAAGGAGAGTTGTTCCCAAGGGGAATGAGGAATACCCATAAAAGGAAGGGATTTCCACACCACAAAATACCCCTGGCGAATAATGGACAGAACCCAGTAATCCTGGGTAATCTATAGCCAAACAGGAAGAGAGAGAGAGGCAAATAGAGAGAGGAAAGTGGCTGGAAAGAATAGGATAACCAGCCAGCACCTGGTTTATCTGGAAAGGAAGACATCTGAGGCCCTGAAGTCTGAGAAGCCTTAACAGGAGGAGCCCATTTGCCACCCTTTTTGCTCTTAGGAGAAGGGCAAGATTGCCTGTGAATAAAGGCTGGCTTACTGGGGTAGTTTCTCTGAAATTTAGGAACAGAAGAAACAAACACATTTGAATTCCTGTAAAGCATTTCCCTTATCCTGAATGAAGTTAAACAAATCAGTAGTGTATTCACCAAACAAGTGCTTATTATCAAAAGGGGCATCCATCAACTTAGCTTTGATATCAACAGGCAAAGGTTGACACCAAAGCAAGAATACTCCTCATCACAGACCCAAAAGCAGTAGCCCTAGATGAAACATTTGCTGCATCATAACTACACTTGATGGAATGATAAGCCACCTAGGAGGAAGTCCCTAAAAGGGAAAGAGCAGAAGTTTTACCCTCAGAATTGGGAAGACCAGATTTAACGTGACAAGCCTGGGATAGGAAAGCCAACACATACATGGACATATGGGTCTTATAATAAACAGCACTAAAAGCCAAGGTAGCCGAGGTGTAAACCTTCTTACCCAGCCTTTCAATGGTTCTGCTATCTTTATTAGTGGGCTGCGATTTGAGTGAAGGAAACTATTAAAAAGGCTTGTCAGAGGCTACAGACACCACTGAGGGGCTAGTTGCAGGGCACCTGTACAATTATTTACAGTTCTCAGGCACCCTATAAAACCTATCAGTTTTTTGGGGAGCAGGGGGTTGATAGTCTGGAGCTTTAGAGGCATTGGAAAATGCATCCAGCAAAACAGCCAAAACAGGAGGAACAGCAGAAGGTTTAGGAGAGTCCACCTGCAGCAACTTACAATACCTCTTATGAATCTCAGAGACCTGAGCACAATCTCACTTAAAAAACACCATCATCCTGGAGATTGTGTCCTGAAAAGAAATCTCTTCAAAGGGAGTATCAGGACTGGTAGATTCCTTTTCCTCTGATCCACAGTTCAAATAAGAAGGAATCTGAGAGGAGTAAGCAAGGGATTCCTCATCTGAATCCAGCTCCTCCTCAGAGGAGTCCTGTTCCTGGGATTTTTTAAGGGGAGTAGAGGACCAAGGGAAAGCAGGACCAGAAACACCTTGATGTGATTTCAATGCCATCAAACTATTAAGCAAAGCCTGAGTGAAGGCCTGCCACTCACTTTGTAGATCCTTAGGGGCAGGAGAAATATGTTTAGTTTTTTTTTGTTTTTTTCTTCAGTGGGATGCCTGCCTTAAAAAAAACTTTGAGGGCTCTGACCCAGGATGGCATTCAATAACAGTAGTAGGGATTTCTTCTCTGACTAAAATCTGAGGAACACCCCTAGCACCCTCGGAAATGGTCAACTGTGGTTCCTCCTGAATGTCCAAAATAGATGCCTGCAAAGCCTCCTCAGATGTGCTTAAAGCTGGATCCCTGCTGGCCTCCAATGTGGTCATGGCAGAGGAATCCAACAACAAAGCTGTGACAAACCTCTGTGCCATTCACTCACTCTCTGGAGAGATGTCCAGTGGAGGCTGAACATTGAAGATTCCAACCTAGGCTTCTTGGCCTTCTTCTTCTTCCCTGATGGCTGTCCCTCTGGGTAGGAAGTTCCCTCCATAGTATCTTTTGTGAAAAGTTTAAGACACTGATTCTCAAGATACAATGCTAAAGAAAAAGCCTAATACACAAATGCCTTAGGCACAAAAGCTCGACAGACTGAAGAGGACATATGAGTGCGTGCAGGCACCAAGGCAAAACTTACACAATGTTCTTAGTGGTCCCTATAGGAATCTGTCTCCCATACTGGTACTTACCCTTCTTGGATGATATAAATCCCATAAGCAAAACAAAAAGACAAGTAAAACAGGAACTTGGGTCGGGCACTTATCTTCAACGTCTCAATGAAACCAAGTAAAGAAACGTGGGTGAAATTCGAGCCGATGATCAAGAGATAGCATATGGACTGGTGGCAAAGAAGTTCTGAGTATGGTATGTCTGGATCTTGACCTTTATGCCATTTGCTACATGAGGAGCACATCCCACTTCTGTCTTAGTTTCCTCTTTACAAAGTCTTCACATTTACTGAGGAGAACGTTTGCCCTACTTACACTTTCATTTATCTTTTAAACCTGCTGTAATGTCAAAGAGAAAATACGGCTTCCCTTTTGAAAACAAAATATACTGCAGAATAAAAATCTATCTTTGCCAGTTGCTATACTTCTTCCTTCTGCCTTTTAATTACTTCTGGGGTTCATGTCTTATTTCACAGCACTTCCACTGCAGCTTTCTATAGACAGGCCATAATGTTTTGTTCATCATTCTGTTAGAAATCTTACTCTAGAATCTCCAGCTTTTCAGTTTTTTAAGTGGTATTATTTCAAAACAGTTTATTATTTCATTA